>NC_056746.1:110906107-111136107 GCF_019279795.1 Protopterus annectens | reverse complement strand
GTTGAATTGTGGGCTACCCTTTAAATGAAAAGAGGGGATGAGCTGTTGAATTGTGGGCTACCCTTTAAATGAAAAGAGGGGAGGAGCTGAAGGCCTAGCCCTCCCAGTTAAGTCTCGGAGTGTTACAAAGTGGGTTGAGTTGTGCCACCTTGAAGGTATGGCCGGTTCTGAGCTACCGAGCTTGATGCGGAAATGTTTTTCAGGTAGTGTTGTGTGCACTACAAGGCTGAAGCCCTTTAATTCAGGGCAGTGTGATGTGTTGGCTACTTCTGCACTGGAAGAGCTGAGGGGGGGACGGGTGTCCTGCTGTTGCCATCCCACATTCTTTAGTGGAGGCAGGCAGTCCCATCCACTGCATTAGCAACACACAGTAGAGAGAGAGGGATGTGTGGATGTCCTTCAAGGATGCATCTGCAGTCATAACAAATGGGTTGTCCTGTCGTCAGGCAGCCCTTCGGTCGGCCGGATTCCAAAGTCTGGGTCCGGCTTCGGCTGATGTCGCACTTCACCCGACGTCATCTCTGCTGGTCTTCGGGTATAAAGGCATCAGCCGACGCCATTTTCCTCGGTCTTTCTTGCCGCGTGGCGCCCGAAGCAGAAGTTGTTCGCAAGTGCCGGTCGGTCAGATCCAGAGATTACTACTACCGAATACTACTTTGAAGACTTCTAAAAAGCTAAGTATCCCGTTGGGGACTCTTTCTTGCCTCAGCCGATGTCAGAAAGTCAATAACTGTTTAACTTGTGGGAAACAAATACCTCATAAAGATTTCCACTCTTACTGCCTGCCTTGCTTAGGCCCAGACCACGACGTAGCAGCCTGTTCGGCCTGTGCTTCCTTCAACCGACGAACGCTTCGGCAACCGCCGGAGTTTGCTGAACAGTTTTTCGGCTCAGATTTTGCGTACATTATGCAGTCGGATCCTCCGACTACCCAAATTGTTAAAAAACGCAAAGAAAAAGACCGACACTCGCGGTCCGCGGTTTCGTCCGAAACCACGGTTAAGCAAGCCGCGAGTGTCTGTTTCGGCCGAAACCGAGAAAACCGGTCAATCTTCAGCCGAATCCATGACTACTACTGAGGCTCCTGCTACCTTAGTTGAATCGGCCTCAGAAGTTTTGCCTACTACTGTGGTTCCTAGTGATTTATCAGACACCATCCCTTTGGATGTCTCTACCCCAGCACGTGGTGCTGCTAGGCCTCCTGCAGCCATGTCTATTAAGGCTTTTGCCAGGGCTAAAGCAGCCAAAACTGTTAAATCAGTGCCTGTTAAGCCCCTCACACAGGCCCACTTCTAGTTCACAAATGCTTACTCTGGCAGAGGATTTAATATCCTTAATTAGGGGATCCCAATCTCACCCAGACAGGGCCTCTCAGCCCCAGAAAAGAGACCTAGAGCAGAGCCCCCCCGAGCCAGTGTCCTCTGATGATTCTTCGGATGATTCAGACATTACAGATCAGCCAGAGGCTCCTTTTCTACTTATGAAGATTCCGATGCTGAAGAATCCATTCCATCTGCCTCTCCACCAGAGGAATTTTCCTTTGGGGAAACCTTACATGCCATGAGAGAACAATTCCAATGGCAGGGACAAGATTTCTCAGATTCAAGAAAAAGGCTTAGGACATTTCTGCACTTACCACAACATAGGCCCTTAGCTATACCTCCAGTACTGCCTGTTGTGGATGATGCATTTAATGATGTTTGCACTGCTCCTGATACTTTACCTCCAGCCCCTGCCAAACCAGATAGATTTTACAGGGTACCAGACACTCATCACCACCTATACAAGGCCCCACTTGCAGATCCTGAGACTATATCCCAGGGGCCTAAGGCAGTAGCCACGACCTCAGCAAAAAACCCTATTCCTTCTGAAAGGGAATCCAGGTCCTTAGAGAGATGGGGGAAAAAAGTTTACACCTCTGCTACTCTCTCAGCTAGAGCTTTAAACTGCCAGTTTCATATGATCCAATACCAAGAGTTTCTGCTTGATCAGTTAACTAAGAAGCTGGCCTCTGATGACTCCTTAGATAAGAAATATGTTTTAGAAATGGTGAATAACATTCAGCAGGTTAGTAACCATTCTTTAAAATGTGGCTATGATGCACTGGAGGCTTCATTTAGATCAGCCATGACTGGCACAGTGATAAGAAGGCATGCATGGTTGAAAGAACAGGTCTTGCCGGATCATGTTAAAGCAAAGCTGTTAGATGCTCCTATGGATAAGGCCAGTCTATTTGGTACACCTGCTCAGCAAGTAATGAAGAAAATGGAAGAGAAGGCAAAATCTGTACAAACAGTTAAGGATTTCTTACAGGTTCAGCCCCAAGGTTTAGCAGGAACTGGCCTGCCAAAATTGGTCCTTTCCAGACTCCTCAAAATCTCAGAGGCAGGAATAGACGCTCTAGAGGCAGAAATCAATCCAGAGGAGGTGCCTACAGAGGACGACAGTGGCAAGGCAATAACCGAGGCACAGACACAACCACTGCCACTGCAACAGGACAATCACAGTGACTTGGCTCTGACACCGCCTACCAGGGAGCAAATAGCAGCACCTTTAGGCGGAAAGTTAGCCTTATTTTCGAAAAATTGGCACTATATCACAAAAGACAAGTGGATTTTGCAAACCATAGACCAAGGCTACAGGTTCCACTTCCACACCTTACCAGTAAAAGAGGAATGCCAAACCTACCTCCAAATCAAAAACAGAAGCTCTAAAGCAGATAGCAATTAACAAAGATGAGAGCTGTGGAAAGAGTACCAATAACAGAACAGGGCAAAGGATTCTACTCCAGACTCTTCCTAGTACCAAGAAAAGAGAAAGTTGGAGACCTATTCTCGACCTGTCCGTCTTAAACACATACATCATTGTCCCAAAATTCAAAATGCTGACCCTACAGCGACTTCTTCCCATGCTGGGCAAGGAGTGTTGGCTGGTAACTCTAGATCTCAAGGAGGCATACCTGCACGTCCCCATACGACCAAATTGCAGAAGATACCTCAGATTTCTTGCAGGATCAGAGCATTATCAATTCTCAGCATTGCCCTTTGGCTTATCTACTGCGCCCAGAGTATTCACAAAATGCCTGGCATCAATAATCGCTCACTGCAGGCTACAGGGAATCCAAATTTATCCATACCTGGACGACTGCCTGTTACAAGCGGACAAGAAAAGCAAGCTGACAACAGATTTACAAAGAGTCATTTGCTTACTACAAGCCCTGGGATACACAGTCAATTTACAAAAGTCAAGACTGATACCATCCCAAACTAGAACATTCTTGGGTGCGGAATTGGACACAGTAAAACAAATGGCATTCCTAACTGCAGAAAAACAAAAACAGCTCCCTCTTTACTTCTTGGCATTAACAAAGCAGAGCAAACTAACAGCAAGAGAAGTACTGCAGGCCTTGGGCTTCATGGCATCATGCATAATCTTGGTCCCACATGCCAGACTGCATATGAGAAAGCTACAGTGGTACCTAAAGAATTTATGGTCTCAACACAGGCACAGCTTAGAAATCGAAATCCCACTAATCCCATGCCTGAAACAGGAGTTCCTATGGTGGGCTCAAGCATGCCAGTCAAACCCAGGCTTGCCCTTCCACAACTTTCAAGCAAGCCAAACCATCACAACGGACGCCTCAGACCTAGGCTGGGGGGAGCACATGTTGGACAAATGCATACAAGGATTGTGGACTCCAGACCAGCTGCACCTGCACATAAACCAAAAAGAAATGCTGGCAGTAAAACTAGCAATCCAGAAATTCAGACCATTCCTCAAAGAAGGCCATTTAATGATAAGGACAGACAACAACACAGTCATGTGGTACATCAACAATCAGGGAGGCACTCATTCATACCCCCTATGCAGAATGACTCTGGACCTTTGGAATATGGCTCTGAGCTACAACATCCAGTTACAGGCAATATTTGTGCCGGGAAAAGAAAACACCCTAGCAGACATGTTAAGCAGAACCACCTCGGATGCTCACGAATGGATGCTACACCTGGACATCTTCAAGGCCATCACAAAGAAATGGGGAATGCCGCAAATAGACCTATTCGCATCCCCACTCAATCACCAGCTCAAAAAATTCTGCACAAGGACATACCACCCACTTGCATGGAAGGTGGACTCTCTATCCTTCAGTTGGAAAGGCCTGACAGCATATGCATTTCCACCTCTTCCTTTGATGCACAAGGTACTACTGAAAATCAAAGAGGAACGCCCAAGGATAATCCTGATAGCTCCAAATTGGCCAAGACAACACTGGTATCCATTGCTGAGGAGCATGTCTCAGGGAGAATGTGGTCAATACCCTGATGCCTTTGATGTTAACTCAGAACAACTACAACATCATGCACCCAAACCTAAAAACCTTGCAACTGACTGCCTGGAACATCACATAGCAGCAACTAACCCAGACCTATCCCAAAGGGTTAAAGACATTATCCTTGAAGCCCGCAGACCTTCAACAAGAAGGAACTATGCAGGAAAATGGAAAAGGTTTGTCATTTGGAGTACTGAAAGAGGAAAAGATGTGTCGAACATAGATATTGCTAACATCCTGGAGTACTTGGCAGAGCTTTTACATACAGGCCTGTCCTATTCCTCCATCAAGATACATGCATCAGCTATTTCAGCAGAATACAGCTTCTATCCACCTGTCTTTTCGCATCCTCTACTCAGGCATTTCCTCAGAGGGATCAAGAATGTAAAACCTCCTAGGAAACCACCATTACCAGCATGGGACTTGTTTTGTGCTAGAAAAATTGACACTCCCTCCATTTGAACCAGCAGCAACAGCAGATCTTCAACACCTATCATGGAAAACTGCTTTCCTACTGGCAATTACTTCAGCAAGGAGGGTTTCGGAACTACAGGCCTTAATGGCAGTACAACCCTTCCTAATCTTCCATCAAGATAGGGTGTCCATGAGAACTAATCCTACATTTATGCCTAAGGTGGTATCCAGAGTGTCTTTAAACCAGGCAATCCACCTACCTTCTTTCCCAATCCACAGAACAGGGGGGAAAGACTGCTGCATACCTTGGATGTACATAGACAGTTACGCTACTACCTGGACAGAACCAAAGGTGACAGAAAAACTGACCAGCTTTTAGTAGCCTATGCAACAGGAAGGGAAGGAAAAGCAATTTCCAAACAGACAATCTCCAAATGGATAGGAAATTGCATAAGATTCTGTTACTCCTACCATGGAAAACCAATTCCACAGAACATAAGACCTCATTCTACAAGGGCTACAGCCACTACCACAGCTTTCTTACGAGGAGTGGCAACCAAGGACATTATTGAGGCGGCTACTTGGACCTCCGTGCATACATTTGCCAAGCATTATAATTTACCTCTATACTCTAGATCCCGAGCAGGGTTTGCCACTGCTGTACTGCAAGGGATCCTAACTACACCATAATTCTTCTTCCTCCTCCCTAGTTTGGCTATGGTATTCTACCCATTTGTTATGACTGCAGATGCATCCTTGAAGGACATAGTACAGTTTTGTACCTACCATAAATGTAGATGTCCGAACAGGATAGCATCTGCAGTCAGGATTACCCACCCTCCTTCCCCTCTGTGGTACTCCTAGGGTATTTACCCTCCTAATAGCTAGCTGGGGGGGGAGTCTCTTATGGTGTATTTGTTTGTATATATGTACATACATGCTTATTTTTTGTTTGCCTTCTACTATTTTGGAAACATTGGCATTTATCCAAAATTTAGCTTTCCAAGAGTGCAACTGGCATCTGGGGCAAGAAACACTGAGGAAAATGGCGTCTGCTGATGCCTTTATACCCGAAGACCAGCAGAGATGACGTCGGGTGAAGAGCGACATCAGCCGAAGCCGGACCCAGACTTTGGAATCCGGCCGACCGAAGGGCTGCCTGACGACAGGACAACCCATTTGTTATGACTGCAGATGCTATCCTGTTCGGACATCTACATTTATGGTAGGTACAAAACTGTACTTTTGTAGCACTGACTGTCTGGGAAGTGTGCTTACGCCTACCACCCCCTCCCCCACATGGTAGCTTTCATGAGTCATGCTTGGGAATGTGTATGGTGTCATGAGGCGGTGTAGCATCGTCAGGGAGTGGTTATGCCAGAAAAAGCAAAATGCAACTAGTTGGAGGTGTTGGGCCGGAAAACGCTCTTTCCTCTTTGTGTGATTACTGCATCATAGGCAAGACCGCTTCCAGTAATGGGGAGTAAATGGGTGGTAGTGGCAGTACGCAGGTGGTCTGCAGGCATAGGGAATGGGGGAAAATTTAAAGAAAAAAAAGTTGGAAAGGTTTTGTAGGTCAGACCAGGAGTACCCACCGTTGAGTTAGAGCTTGAACTGTGTTGCTTTGAGTTAAGAGTTGGTAGTTTAGTTTAATCTTTTTGGTTGCTTTATTTTTTTTTTTTTGCATTGAATTCTTATGTTGGAAAATTTGATATGTGATTGACTAAACCCTCTTACTTGATATCCGCAGTAATTGCTTTGCAGCACTGGCAAAAAGGAAAAAAAAACCTGTCATTTCTATGGATATAAACCCAGGAGTTTGTAATCTGGAAAAGTGGTTTGTCAAATTTTTGAATATGGCTATAACTGTATTTGGCTGCAGTAAATCTTTAAACTGACTTATTGTGTAGGAAAGCTAAAGCTTTATGTTCTCTTTTCACACGAGTTAAGGCTAGATAACTTCAGTGGTTTGTTTTTTTTTTACACAGGAGACCCAGATGATCCACCAAGAATAATGCCAAATGCTGTCATCAATGGGAGTGTTGCAATGGGTGATGGGCATAACACAGAAGAAGATATGGAAGATGGTACGTTTATAATGTTTCAAAGTAGATGTATGTGTATTCAGTGTTGATTAGATCTGTTATGGATCCTTTTATTTATCTTGTCTGCTTTCTTTATCCTTCATCTGTTGACTGACCACAGAGGTATAATGCAACAACTAGTGGGCGACCAAGGTTTTTTTTTTGTTGTTTGGCAGACTACCTTGTTTTATCTCCTTTATACATTGGAGGGTTTATTGGCTATTGAAATACAAGTTAATTTTCTTATTTGTGGATACAGTTGAAGCTTCCTCTTATGTTGTACCCCACAACATGGGCCTGTTTTAAAATATATGTACTGTTAACTTGAGACATTGGCAAACTAAGAAGTAAATATAATTTCCTGAATTAAAAGACGCCTAGAACTTTACTAAAGTGTAATTCACTACCTTTTCTCCAAAAGTCACCAATTTGTAAGGAAATAATTGGGACAGAGCTAAACTTTGAGTCTGTCTGGGAGATTTGAGGTGTGGGGGCATTGTGCTAGGCAGCACACAGTTAAAGTGAGAGGCTACCTTTCCAAATCCTAAGCTTCCTGGCATGTCTGGCAAAGCACAGCAGTGCGTATGGGCCCCTAAGAGGCTTATGACATATTGCTTTGTGATTAAAGTGGTGTTCATGTTTTTCTCTCCTGCTTGGAAACTTTTACTCATTGGTAGGTTTTACACATATTGAAAGGCTCCTCCTGTCCCCCACCCTAGAAAGAGAGACTTTCTTGCACATGCACTCTCATCAGGTATTTTGACCCCCTCCCACAGCGTGTCTTTCATCCTCTTGGCAGAAAAAATCTGGACAAAGCCTGAAATAATAGGGGGGACAAAAGCCCCCAAAATAAGGACAGATATCAAATGTTGCTCTTTCAAAGATAGTTGTTGGAATAACAAAATTTGTTGACGTGTTTTCTGAGGATATGAAGTCTGAAACTCAGATGTTTAGTGACGTCAGTCCTCAATGATTTGCCAGAAAACCACAAATATGAGGAATGCATCAAAAATATATGATGCAAAAAAATCCGGACATTTGAGAGGTATGCCCCCCAGGTGTACAGCCATTCCTCTGTTCCATTACTTGGTGGTCTCTTCCCATTTACCATAAACAATGTTCACACCTGTCAGTGTACTGTTTTCCTAGCTTTTACAGTTACTACACATTTGGATTTAATTTGAACCTTATTTCAAATTTTAGAGCTCAAACAGATGGACATTTGATAAGCCTCTGGTAAAAAGCAGATTTAACATGAACAGTAAACTTCTTTCATTGAAATTGTCATACGTTGGCAATGCATTAAAACTTAGTCATTGACACTGCATTTGGCCAGTGGCAGATTGTGTACCTTGGGACACTGGGCCATTTTCAAACCAGAGGCTCCCCTGCACACGTTTGTAGGACAATGCATAAACACATGTTTTTGATTCACCTTTCCAGTTGTTTTCAAATATATTTCTTGTTTAACACACCAATATTTGTTAGTGGCTTTCAACTTTTTTTTCATTAAGCGATTTAACGATGAAGTAACTAATAAAGTACATAGTTCAGAACACACAAAACTATAAAAGGCCACTCTAACTGCTGTCATTATAACCCAATATCCACACTTACGACAACTTTATCACCAGTGTGCATGTCACATGTGATAGAAGTGGCCATAATAAAGTATTCCATTTTGCTTTACACATGTACATTAGTCCAGCAGATACAGACTAATTTAATTTTTATCAGTTCAGCAGGGTTACTTTTATCCGCAGGCATCCCCCAAACCCAGCAGCATTGTTGCTGCATCCCCTCTCAGATGTCTGTGTAAAGAAAATGACCAAAGTCTCATATGTTGGTATGTAACAAATTTTAAATATAATAGCCAGAGTATTCCAAATTAATGCACATGCACACTTGTCCTGTAAAACGAGATTAAAGACTGTTTAAAAATGAGCAGATAAAAGCATAAGGTACTTTCTTCCATAGAGAGCCCCCCAGCAGCAGTTAGACACTTCGACTGTGTACACACCCTTATGATGAAATGGCATCCATTTGAAGCTTTGGATGAACTACATGAAACTGTGTAAAGATCAGTAGCATCATACCATAAGATCCAGCCTTGTGTAGCACAGTTTAGAGTATTTCTGAATGTATAATAAGTATGTTAACTCAGTATGCACATTTTTTTGCAGAAGTAAGTCATCTGAATAATTCCATATTGAAAGTATTGCTAATGCAGAGGTTGCTGCTGGTTATCAGCTTTGCATTTCACTGCCGCTTCTACAAATGCAGCGCTGGCTGCCCTTGGAGAATAAATTGCCTATGTTATGTTAAAGTGGTGTGCTGGTGATATTGTCTTAATGAACTAGATCAGCTAAGCAAAGTGGAATGGCTGACAACTGTTTAATAGTTTGCTTAGCTTGCAGTCCTGGTGACTGAGTATAGCCCAAATTTTCATTTGCTCCAAAGCACTGTGTGATTAACAGTTGCAGTGTTGCACAGTAGGTAAACTAAGGTGGAAAGACTTAAATATTGCACCCTTGTAATGGGAAGCATCTTGTTTATAAGTGTAAGCTGTAATCCTGTGCACTAACTGCCAGTGTAAGAGTTTAATGAGATGCAGAAATCATTCACAATCTGATCCTTACAGACGAGTGTGTCTCAGTAATATGTGACGAGGACTATATAATGGATGCTGAAGATTAGATGGTTCTGATCATCACTCAAAGTAATGCAAATTTTATGACGTGAAAAAGTACCAACCCCCTATGCAGTTACTGGAAGCCTTAAAGAAGGTGCTGAAAAAATATATTCCTAAAATGCGACATGTTTAGATTGCTTTACACAATCCAGGTCTGTTAATTGTTTTATTTAACATTTGTTAACTGGGAAAGTCTGACTTGGAACAAAGCCAGTTTTCATCGAGGCTCTGGGAGAAACGCTCCAGATGCGTGTCTTTGAATTGTGGGAGGAAACCCACACGAACGCAGGGAGGACAAGCAAACTCTGCACAGAAGGCATCCCAGCCAAGAATCGAAGCGGAGAACTTCTTACTGTGAGGTTGCATTTCTTGTAATCACCTCTTGAGTACGTTTCGTTTATTTTTTCCTCTAAATTGATGGAAGCAGATGTTCTTCGTGTTTCACTGTTACAGTCCTCACATTTGGGTTATCTGCTTGCAGTAGCCCTCAGTCGGCCTGATTAACAAAGTCTTGGGTCTTGCGTCTGTTAATGTCTTTCCTTCCGTGACATTAGGTAGTCAGGGGTCTAAAACATGCAGCCGACGCCATTACATCAGTCTTTCTTGCCATGCGGTGCCCGAAGCAGTTCACAAGTGCCAGTCGGCAGATTCCTGAAATTTTTCTTTTCGAGTTTTAGAACCTAAGTCTTCAACTAAAGCTAAGTACCCCGTTGGGGAAACTTTTTTTTTTTTTTGCTCTAAACAGATGTCAGTAAAAGTAAGTTATTGTATTTGTTGTGGAAAGCAAATACCTCACAGATTTCCATTCGTACTGTATTCCTTGCCTAGGCCCTGACCACGACGTACCTCGCTGTTGGTTTTGTGCCTTATTTAAACAAATTCTCCGTCTGTATATTTACACTTCTAAATATTTTGATACTCTGTTCAATTATCCAGATATGTCTTCAGTAAGCCATCTGACTACCGACATTCCGAAAAAATGCAAAGATAAGACAGGCCACCTAGGTCCAAAGCTGCTGACGACGCTTCTCCTAATCCAGTCACTAGTTCACCGGTACTCGGGCACTTTCGCAGCTGCTGATACCCTCTACTTCAGATTCACAGACCTCTACTGAGACCCATTCTGAGTCCGGTATGCCGCAAGATGTTTCACTTGTGGCACCTGCGGATGTCTCTGCTTTGTAGACCCTTGGATGAATTCAGAGCCGCTGTGCAGGCACCAGCTTCTGAGGGTGTATTCAGGCTTACGGACTTGCATATTAAACCGATGCCATCGTCTTAAAGGCCTAAACCTCAAACCATGCCTAGAAAACCGACGTGCAGACCCGCATGGTCAGGCCTCTATACCTAAAAATACAAATGATAGGAATGGCTGAAGACTTTATTACTTTAATCAGGGGAAGCCAACCTTCCCCCTCTGAGACCTAGGACTGAGTTTGCTTAAGATACTTCTGACCAGGATTCTAAAATTTGTTTCCTCTGATGACCAGGATTTACCCTTGTCTACCTATGAGGATTCTGATGCTGAGGACACTATTCCCTCAGTTTCCCCCCCAGAGGATTTCTCTCTTGGTGAAACCTTCCGTACTCTTGGGGAGCATTTTCGTTGGGAAAGTCAGGATTACTCTGATTTTAAAAAGAGGCTTGGGGATTTCTTACTCCTGCCTCAGCACAGGCCTTTAGCTATCCCTCTTGTATTAGACATTGTTGATGATGCCTTTTTGGAATCTAGCTTGGCCCGTGACTCTCTACCTCCTGCTCCCAGAAAACCTGATGGATATTACAGTGATGTTCATCGTGTTACCCTGCTGCAGTCATCACACTTGGGTTATCCTGTCGTCAGGCAGTCCCGCAGTCAGCCGGAATTCCAAAGTCTTGGTCCGTCGGTTGCTGTCACCTCATCCCTGACGTCAGTGCTCCAGGGGTATATATATTGCAACCGACGCCATTTTCTTCAGTCTTTCTTGCCGCGCGGTGCCCGAAGCAGAAGCAGTTCGCAAATGCCGGTCGGCCGACTCTTGAGATTGTCGAATTCGAATTTCAGACCGAAGTCTTCTATAAAGCGAAGTACCCCGTTGGGGAAACTTTTCTTGCCTCAGACCGATGTCAGAAAAAGTTAACAATTGCATTTCTTGTGGGAAGCAAATACCTCATAAGGATTTTCATTCTTACTGCATACCTTGCCTAGGCCCTGATCACGACGTCACTTCTGGTCGGTTTTGTGCTAGGTTTAATAAGCGTACTATTAAAAGGCGATTTGATTTCGCACGACACTTTTTTGGTAGAAAATTTAACTATAACATGCCGTCGGAGCTATCGACTACCGGCGTGCACAAAAAACGCAGGGATAAGGACAGACAGCCCAGGCCTAAGCCAGATTCCGAGGCCTCTGTTGATCCGGTCTCTGGTACTCCGGTTCTCAGTGAAGCTCCGACGCAACCCCTGACTACCACAGATCTGGAACCTGAGACCGCTACGGATATTTTGACGGAATGTACTAGGCCTACGCAGCCTTTTATTTCAGGCCCTTCCGACGACTTAGCTTCTAAAGACGGTGCTAGAGAAACGCCATCGGTTTCTGAAGGCGTTTTCAGACTGACGACTCTCACCATTAAAACGTTTTCTAAGTCTAAGACTCCTTCTAAATCTGAAAAGACTGCACTTCAGTGTCCTGTTCAAGGCCCTATGCCTAAGAAACAGATGCTCAAAATGGCTGAAGATTTGATTTCTCTTATCAGGGGTTCACAGCCCCCTCCTGACAAAAGGCCTAGACAAGAGGAAGACTCTGCTTCCTCTGAGCAACTGTCCATTTCTTCGGATTCCTCTGAGGACCAAGATAATTCCTACTCTCCTTATGAAGATTCTGATGCTGAGGACTCTGTTCCCTCAGCTTCTCCTCCTGAGGACTTCTCCTTTGGGGAAACCTTACACACTGAGGGAACATTTTCACTGGGAAGGTCAGGACTACTCTGATTCCAAGAAAAGGCTCGGAGAGTTTCTCTTACTCCCCCAACACAGACCTCTAGCCATCCCACCTGTGTTGGACATTGTGGATGATGTCTATTTAGAATCCAGTTTCAACCCAGACTGTCTTCCTCCTGCTCTGGCTAAGCCTGATAGATACTACAGAGTACCTGATTCCCACAAATTTCTTTACAAAAGCCCAGTAGCTGACCTAGAGACTATCTCCCAGGGTCCCAAGGGGGCTATGGCTTCTATGGCTAAAAACCCAGTACCTTCTGAGAGGGATTCCAGAGCACTAGACAGGTGGGGGGAAAAAGGTTTACACCTCAGCCACACTAGCTATGAGGGCACTAAGTTGTCAATTTCATATGCTTAAGTATCAGCAATTTCTAATCTCTCAGTTAAAGCAAAGGATAACCTCCCTACCTCAACAATCTGAATTGAAAGAAGTACAGGATTTGTTGCACGCCACTGAGCAGGTGGGCAAACATACCTTACAATGTGGGTTTCATTCTTTAGAGGCCTCCTGCAGAGCAGCTGTCACTGGATCGATTATACGTAGGCATGCTTGGTTAAAGGAACAAACTCTGCCTGATCATGTTAAAGCAAAACTACTAGATGCTCCCTTACAGCAGGATGTTCTTTTTGGAGTTAAAGCAGAAGAAGTTTTAAAGAAAATGGAAGATAAGGCAAAATCAATGCAGACAGTCAAAGATTTCCTACAAGTACAGCCCCCTCGCTTCAGTAGAAACTGGCCAACAAAAAATTGGTCCTTCCAGCTGCTGTCAGACCTCAGAGGGGTAAATACAGGCGCCCAAGGGGCAGAGGACAACCACAAGCCCAGTATAAACCTCGCCAATGGGGCACTACAACACAGAAGGGAGGAGAAGACAGGTCTCAACCCACCAGAAGGCAAACTCAATGACTTGCACCTCATCTGACCAAGCAGTACTCTCTTGACAGCCCCCTTGGGGGGAAAACTCGCACTTTTTTCAAACTGGCACATAGTCACAAAGGACAAATGGGTCCTAGACATAATTTTACGAGGATACAGATTCCACTTTCACACCTTGCCAATGAAAAGAGGAATGCCAAACCTGCCACAAAATCAATGGGCAGAGGCACAAAAGCAAATTACAGCTGTCATAGACATGAGCCATTCAACTGGTACCTACTCGAGAGCAAGGCCAAGGATTTTACTCAAGGCTCTTTCTAGTGCCCAGAAAGGGCAATGCTTGGAGACCAATTCTGGACCTTTCAATTCTAAACACTTACAAGTTCCCAAATTCAAGATGCTAACACTACAGCAGCTACTTCCCATGTTGGGCAAGGAAGCCTGGCTAGTAACGTTGGACCTCAAGGAGGCATACCTGCATATCCCTATCAAAGTTGCAGAAGATACTTCCGTTTCATTGTGGGTTCAACCCATTATCAATTCTCTGCACTGCCCTTTGGCTTATCTACTGCGCCCAGAGTTTTCACAAAATGCCTGGCACCAGTAATTGCATACTGCAGACAGAGGAATTCAAATATATCCATACCTGGACGACTGCCTCATCCAAGCAGAAAGCAAAGACATTCTCTTGCATCATCTGGCCTTAGTGAAGCATCTACCAAATTGTCTGGGGTACACAGTAAACGAAAAGAAGTCAAAACTAGTACCCTCACAAAAAATGACATTCCTGGGTGCCAGCTTGGATACAACGGCCCAGAAGGCTTATCTAACACCAGACAAGCAACTACAACTGACTCAGTATTTCAAGACAATGGCAACAAAGACCCAATTAACTGTAAGAAAAATTCTGCAGGCTTTGGACTTCATGGCATCTTGCATACTAATAATACCATTTGCAAAACTGCATATGAGGAAATTGCAGTGGTACCTAAAAAGCGTATGGTCTCAACACAGCCACAGCTTGGACGCAATGATCTCTCTCATTCCCTGCCTTCAACAGGAGTTTCTATGGTGGTCACAGGCATGTCACCTCAACAAGGGTCAGCCTTTCACCTTGCCCCCAACCAGGCAAACTATTAAAACAGATGCTTCAGACTATGCCTGGGGGGCACACATGGCAGGACAATGCATTCAAGGCCTATGGACTGCAGATCAAAGAAATCTGCACATAAATCAAAAAGAGGTGCTAGCTGTACAGAAAGCACTGACAGCCTTCAAGGATCTACTACATCCAGGACAACTTGCAATAAAGACTGACAACACCACACTAATGTGGTACATAAGCAAACAAGGGGGGGCACATTCCTACCCTCTTTGCAGGCAAGCAATGATCTTATGGAACACAGCTCTGGCCTACCAAGTCCAGTTACAAGCTCAATTCCTGCCAGGACAGAAGAACACATTGGCAGACGACCTAAGCAGAAACATCAAAAATCCCCACGAGTGGAAACTAGACCCACAAATATTTACAATGATAACTCAGAAATGGGGCCTTCCAAACATAGACCTGTTTGCCAGTCCTCAAAACTACCAACTGACAAAATTTTGTACAAGGACATTCCACCATCAAGCTTGGAAAGTGGACGCTCTCTCCTTCAGTTGGAAAAACCTGACAGCATATGCCTTTCCTCCATTACCTCTCCTCACAAAGGTTCTTTTGAAGGTCAAAAAGGAGAAACCACGACTGATTCTCATAGCCCCAGACTGGCCACACCAGCACTGGTACCCGCTATTGAAGAATATGGCTCGCAGCCCACCATGGATATTGCCTCAAATACCCCATTTGCTCACGCAACAAAACAGATTCTACACAGCCAGCTCAAAACTTTAAATCTGACTGCATGGCAGATCCTCTAAACATCCAACCAGCTCCTCTTTCACAAGCAGTTCTGGATGTTATTCTGGAAGCCAGGAGGCCAAGCACCAGGAAGGCTTACTCGGACAAATGGAAAAGGTTTTGTGCCTGGAACCAAGCTAAAGGCCAAGATATAACTCAACCTCACATGCCTCACATTCTGCAGTATTTAGCTGAGATGTTGCACAAAGGACTTTCCTTTTCCAAAATTAAAATCCATGCTTCAGCTATTTTAGCTCACTACGACATGAATCCACCTTTATTTTCAAATCCTCTTCTAAGGCAGTTCCTCAGAGGGGCAAAAAACATTAGACCACCTAGGAGAGCTCCCACACCAACATGGGACCTCAACTTTGTACTGGAAAAACAAACGCTTCCTCCCTTTGAACCAGCTTTCTATGCAGACCTTCAGTTCCTATCTTGGAAGACTGCCCTGCTCCTGGCAATAACTTCAGCTAGGAGAGTCTCAGAACTACAGGCACTAATGGCAGTTGAACCTTTCCTCATTTTTCATCAAGACCGAGTTTCTCTACGAACTAATCCTTTCTTTATGCCTAAGCTGGTTTCCAGTGTTGCTTTAAATCAAACCATCCACCTACCCACCTTCTTCCCCAATCCACAGAACAAAGGTGAGAGACTCCTGCATTCCTTGGACATTCACAGGCAGCTTCGTTACTACTTGGATTCCTTGGAAATTCACAGGCAGCTTTGTTACTACTTGGATAAAACTAAGACTTTCAGAAAAACTGACCAGCTCTTTGTATCCTATGCTACAGCTTCTCAAGGGTGGGCTATATCCAAGCAAACCATTTCAAAATGGATAGGTCATTGCATACGGTTCTGTTATTCCCATCATGGGGAACCAGTTCCTGCTAACATTAGATCCCACTCTACCAGGACAACAGCTACCTCTACAGCCTTTCTCAGGGGGGTTCCTACCAAGGAAATTTTAGAATCTGCAACTTGGAGTTCTGTACACATCTTCACCAAACACCATCACTTGCCACTTTACTCTAAGTCCAGGGCGGGCTTCGCCACTGCAGTTCTGCAGGGCCTTATTGCCTCCTCTAACCCTCTGATACCTCCCCCCTACCTTAGCTTTGGGATTCAACCCAAGTGTGATGACTGCAGCAGGGTAACACGATGAACATAGTACAGTTTTGTACCTATCATAAATGTAGATGTTCGAGTGTTCACCCTGCTGCAGTCCAGGTTACCCTCCCTCCATCCCCTCTGATCTACTGGCTAAATCTCTGCTATGCCTTACTGATGTATTTGCTTATAGCTGAAGGGATTTTGTGTTTGTGCAGTGTTCACACCATTTGGTACTAATTCTGATCACCCTTTTGGGGGCACCTGACATCTGGGGCAAGAAAAACTGAAGAAAATGGCGTCTGTTGCAATATATATACCCCTGGCGCACTGACGTCTGGGATGAGGCGACAGCAACCGACGTCGGACCAAGACTTTGGAATTCCGGCCGACTGCGGGACCGCCTGACGACAGGATAACCCAAGTGTGATGACTGCAGCAGGGTGAACACTCGAACATCTACATTTATGGTAGGTACAAAACTGTACTTTCCTGACTCTCAAGTTCCTTTTTAAAAAATCCTACTGCGGATCCTGAGACCATTTCACAGGGACCCAAGGGCATTAAGGCTACTACTGCCAAAAATCTTACCCCATCTGATAAACTCCAGTGCGCTGGATAGATATGGTAAGAAGGTATATACGTCTGCAACCTTGGCCATTAGAACTTTAAATTGCCAGTTTCATATGTGAAAGTATCAGCAGCATATTGTTGGGTTGCTTAAACAGAAAATGATGATTCTAAACAGAAAATGATGTTGATTCTGGACTGCTGAAAATAAGGATTTACAGGATTTAATGCATTCTGCTGAACAGTTTTGAAAACATACTTTGCAATGTGGTTTTGATTCATTAAGAGGCATCTTGCAGGGCTGCTGTCACTGGGTCTGTACTTAGAAGGCATGCTTGGCTTAAGGAGCAATCCTTGCCAGGTCATGTTAAAGCTAAATCACTGGATGCTCTCTTAAATCAGGACCGCCTGTTTGGCAACAAAGTAGTACTAGTTCTTAAAACGATGGAGGAAAAAGCTAAGTCTATGCAAACTGTTAAATATTTCCTACAAGTGCAACCTCCAAGATCTAGTAGGCATTGGCCCTGTAAGAATTGGTCCTTTCCTGCCTCTTCCAGGCCTTCTCAGTCCAAACCCAGACCCAGCAGAACACCCAGGCTTCAGTCCCAGGGTACGCACAGGACTAAGCAGTGGGGGGCTTCCACTCCCAAATCATAACTCCCCCTATGGTAAACTGTCTCAATGACTTAACTTTAAAACTTCCAAGCACTTCTCAACTGACTGCTCCTTTAGGGGGACAGATTGCTCTGCAGGCAAAAAAAGTAGGATCCCATTACCCAGGACAAATGGGTTTTAAATATAGTTTCCCAAGGATACAGATTTCACTTCCACACGTTACCAACCCCAAACGGTTGACCAGATCTACCCCCAAATCAGTGGGCAGAGGGTCAAAAGTAAGTACTCTCTCTCTCTCTCAAGCATAAAGGCTATTCAGACTGTACCAGAAGAGGAAAAGGGACAAGGTTTCTACCCAAGACATTTCCTGGTACCCAGAAAAGATAACTCATGCATCCTATCCTCGACCTGTGTACCTTAAACACCTTTTTGGCGATTCCAAAATTCTAGATGCTAACTCTTCACCAGTTGCTTCCTATGCTAGGCAAAGATGCCTGGTTGGCAACACTCTATTTAAAGGAAGCCTACCTGCGCATCCCAATCAGTGAATTTTGCAGTAGATGCATATGCTTCAAAGCAGGCTACATGCACCATCAGTTCTCTGCACTGCCCTTTGGCTTATCTAATGCGTCCAGGGTTTTCACATAGTGCCTAGCTCCAGTCATTGCATTTTGCAGGCAAAGAAATATTCAAATATATCCATACGTGGACGATTGTCTAATTCCGGCGGAAAACAAGGACATTCTTCTAAAGCATCTGGCGTTTGTAAAAAGGGTTCTAACTTGTCTAAGGTACACCATAAATGAAAAGAAATCACAACTGGTACCCTCTCAAAATATTACATTCCTGGGTGCAAGCTTGAATGCAACTTCACAGATGACTTTCCTTATGCCAGAAAAGCAAATTTTCCCTCTTACCTTCCAAACTTCCACAGTAGTACCACCTATTCTTGGACTTTCTTGTGGATTGGTTTTATCTCCTCTCCTCCTATCCTGTTAGTATTTGCGCCTCATCTACCTCTAACTTTGGCATATTTAATTCTTCCGTAAACCTTTCCATTTATATATTTTCGTGATTTCCATATTTGTGTGGTGTATACAGACTTTCACAGAATTTCCTAAATATTTCTAATACCTGTACAGGATCCTGCAGGTATTTTATACCTGACAGTATACAGCTCAGCAAGCTCCTGCCTGGTGCCCTGCAGAGTTCTACATCAGCAGAGACAAAAGAAAGACTTTGGAGTGATTAAGTATCATTTTTCTGCATTGTCTTGCTGCCTTTAGTTAATTCCGCCTAAAATGCCGATTTTCTATAGTTTCTGTGATTTTAAAAAGCTTGTCTCAGCTGCATGTTGTACTTAATTTACTGCCTGCACTTTAACAAAGTCGTTTTTCTGTTAAACTGTTGTAGGCTACACACTCAAGTGTGATAGCCATTTCTGTGCATTTAAAGTGTTTTTTTTTTATTGTATCTGCTTTATTTTCTGAAAACAAAACAAAATATATATATATATATATATATATATATATATATATATATATATATATATATATATATATATATATATATATTTGTTTTCCCACCTTTGTAAGCTAGTATAGTCCAGATGTTCTTCATCTCACATTGCTGCAGTCCTTACACTTGGGTAGTCCGCTGTCCTCGGTCGGCCCGAATATCAAAGTATTAGGCTGACGTCGGTCAAGGCGCTTAAGACTGACATCAGGACGTCAGGGTACAAATGCGCATGACCGACGTCATATCCTCAGTCTTTTTTGCCGCATGGTCCGATGCAGAAGCAGCGTTGCAAGTGCCGTTCGGCGTTTTGAAATTTTTCGAATTCGGAGTTTCAGACAGAGTCAAAGTTGGCTAAGTACCCCGTTGGGAATATTTTAGTTTTTCTTGCCTCAGTGGTTTACCGGATGTCAGAAAAAGTGAATAACTGTATTTCTTGTGGGAAACAGATACCGCATAGAGATTATCATACTTTGTGTATTCCTTGTTTGGGGCCTGAGCACGACGTTGTTGGGTGTCGCTTTTGTGCTAGGTTCAATAAGCGCACTATTAAGCGAAGGTTAGATTGTGCCAGGTTGGTCTTGAGCGGTGCAATTATAAGATGCCGTCGGATGCTCCGCCGCTTCAAGAAGCGCAAAGACAAAGCAGCTAAACCCAGGCAAGAAGAGTCGTCTGCCGGACGCCGGTTCTTTAGAGGCGTCAGTGGAACCGGTGGTTCCGCCGGAGGCTTCTCTGGAGACCCAGGGGGAGACTTTGATATTGCAGGACGTGGCCTCTCCGGAGGCAGGTCAGGCTGAAGGGGCTTCTCAGGTTACTGTACTCCCCTCCCTTCCTAGGGTGGTTAGGCCCTCTCCTTCTGTTTCCAAGGCTTCTCCCAGAGGCAGGCCAGGTTTGGCTTCTGTTGGTGTCACTCCTAGTTGATCAGGATCTGTGCCCAAGAAGCACATGCTTAAAATGGCAGAAGATTTAATTACTTTGATTAGAGGTTCTTTGCCCCCTCCTGATAAGAGGCCTAGGGTGGAACCAGAGTTGGGAGTTTTGAGCAGGCTTGGATGTTTCAGAGTCTTCGGCTGAAGACTTGCAGGAGTACTCTCCTTATTCTGATTCTGATGCAGATAATTCAACTCCTTCTGCTTCTCCTCCAGAGGATTTTTCTTTTTCAGAGACTCTTCATTCTATGAGGAACATTTTAAGTGGGAAGGTCAGGACTTCTCTGATTCCAGGAAAAGGCTTAGGAATTTTTGCTTTTACCCCAGCATAGGCCTTTGGCTATACCACCTGTTCTGGATGTTGTGGAAGATGTGTTTGCAGAGGCTTCACTTAATCCTGATTCTTTGCCTCCTGCTCCTGTTAAACTGGATAGGTATTACAGGGTGCCTGAGGCTCATAAATATCTTTATAAGAGTCCTAGGGCTGACCCAGAAACTGTTAGTCAGGGACCTAAGGGTGTCAAGGCCTCTGTTGTAAGAAATCCGGTTCCTCCAGATAAAGAGGCCAGAGCTTTGGATAGATGGGGAAAGAAAGTCTATACTTCTTCCACCTTAGCTATGAGGGCTTTGAATTGCCAGTTTCACATGTTGAAATATCAAAACTATCTTCTTTCTCAATTGAAGTCTAAGGTAGATGCTCTGGCGGAAGGCATTGAGTGTAAAGAATTACAAGATTTGGTACATGTCTCTGAACAGGTGGGTAAGCATTCTTTACAATGTGGTTTTGATGCTGTACAGGCCTCGTCTAGGGTGGCTGCCACTGGGTCAGTTCTTCGCAGGCATGCCTGGCTGAGGGATCAGAATTTATCTGACCATGTTAAGACAAGGATTTTGGATGCTCCTTTACAGTCTGATGTGTTGTTTGGTTCACCTGTGGAGTCAGTCTTGAAGAAAATGGAAGACAAGGCTAAGTCTATGCAGGCTGTTAAAGATTTTTGCAAGTTCAGCCTCCAAGTTTAGTAGGAACTGGCCTGCTAAGGGGTGGACGTACCCTTCTTATGATTCACAGTCTAGGGGTAGATCTAGGCGTGGTAGGGGCAGAGCTCAGAGCTCCTTCAGACCTAGAACAGGGAGTTCACCTGCACAATCTTGGTGAGGGCAGGGGCCAGTCCTTTCGTAAACAGGCCCAATGACCTACCTTTTCAGCTGCCAGATCCTTCTTGCCTGGCAGCACCTTTGGGAGGAAGGTTGGCACTCTTCAAGGAAAATTGGAGTTTGATTACCCAAGACAGATGGGTATTGGATATCATACACCAAGGTTACAAGTTTTATTTCCATACCTTGCCTCCTTTCAAAGGCATGCCGGACGTTCCTCCTCAGCAAAGACTAGAGGCTCACAAACAAATTTCTCTGTTGCTTCAAATAGGGGCCATACAACCGGTCCCTCTGCCAGAAGTGGGCCTAGGATTTTATTCTCGCCTGTTCCTAGTACCAAAGAAGGGGAACACGTGGAGACCAATTTTGGACTTATCTATCCTCAACACTTATCTGGACATTCCCAAGTTCAAAATGTTGACGTTACAACAGCTTTTACCTCTGCTGGGCAAAGATCACTGGATGGTGACTCTGGATCTCAAGGAGGCTTACCTTCATGTTCCTATCAGGCTAAGTTGCAGGAAGTATCTGCGTTTTCGGGCTGGGACTTCTCATTATTAGTTCTCTGCATTGCCCTTTGGCTTATCTACTGCGCCCAGAGTGTTCACGAAGGTTCTGGCTCCAGTGATAGCTTTCTTCAGCCTAAGAGGAATACAGATATATCCTTATTTGGACGATTGCCTGATTCTGGCCAAAGGAAAGGACTAACTTCTTCATCATTTACAATATGTGATAGCAGTGCTAAGATGCCTGGGGTATTCTGTGAACGAAATAAAGTCCAGTCTAGTACCCTCTCAGGACATGTGCTTTCTGGGTGTGAGACTGAATACAGCATCCCAGATGGCCTTTTTTGACCCCGGACAAACAAAAGAATCTTTCTCTTTACTTCCATCAGTTGTCTCATCAGTCCAGGCTGACTGCAAGGACAGTCCTTCAAGCCTTGGGGTTCATGGCATCTTGTATTCTGGTGCTTCCCAATGCCAAACTGCATATGAGGAAGCTACAATGGTATCTCAAAATGTATGGACACAGCACTGCCAAGATATGGACACTGTCATTCAGATAATACCTTGCATTCAAAAGGAATTTTTGTGGTGGGCTCAGGAATGTCACCTAAACAAGGGACTCTCTGTGACCCGGCCAGAGGCGAGTCAGATTCTAACGACAGATGCCTCAGACAAAGCTTGGGGAGCTCATCTAAATGGAAAGTGGGTACAAGACACGTGGCCTGCCAGACTTCAGCATCTACATATCAACTTGAAGGAGATGTTAGCAGTCCAATTTGCATTAATAGCTTTCAAGGATTTACTTCTTCCAGGGCAGGTGTTGGTTCTAACAGACAACACAACTGTCATGTGGTACATCAACAAGCAAGGAGGAACACATTCTTATCCTCTATGCAGACAAGCAATGATTTTGTGGGAGACTGCTCTCAGTTTACAGCTAAATCTTCAGGCAAGGTTTCTGCCGGGAGCACAGAACTCCTTAGCAGATGTGTTGAGCAGACAAATTATGGATCCCCACGAGTGGAAATTGGATCCTCATGTATTTCAGAAATTGACAGTGTTATGGGGAACTCCAGACATAGATCTGTTCGCTTCTCCACTAAACTACCAGCTGCCAAAGTTTTGCACAAAAGGTTTCATCCCACAGCTTGGAAAGTGGATGCTCTTTCCTTCAATTGGAGCAATCTTCATGTGTATGCCTTTCCACCTCTGCCTCTCCTCCCAAAGGTACTCCTGAAGGTCAGACAGGACAAGCCAAAGATGATTTTAATAGCTCCAGATTGGCCTCGACAGCACTGGTACCCATTACTGAGAAGTCTGGTACGGGAGCCTCCATGGCCTTTGCCTTCGATTCCACACCTGCTGTCTCAGGGGAACAGTCATTTACTCAATGTCAAACTTCACTCTCTTCACCTAACAGCCTGGCATATTCTGTTTTAAACCCTGGAGGGTCTCAGCTTCCACAGCAAGTTTTGAATGTTATTTTGGAGGACAGAAGGCCTAGTACAAGGAAAGTGTACGCAGATAAATGGAAGAGATTTTTATTTTGGAGTACAGCAAAGGAATTTGATGTTTCTAAGCCTAATTTAAGTGTGGCTCTTCAATATCTTACTGAGTTACTGGACAAAGGTTTGTCCTTCTCTTCTATTAAGGTTCATGCTGCAGCAATTTCTGCTCACTATGACTGTGACCCACCATTGTTTTCTCATCCTTTGTTTAAGCAATTCCTTAGAGGGGCAAAGAATACAAGACCCCCACGTGAGCTCCTACTCCTGCTTGGGATCTCAATTTTGTGTTGGAGAAACTCACTCTACAACCTTTTGAGCCTGCAGCTACTGCTGAGTTGAAATATTTATCATGGAAGACTGCTTTTTGTTGGCCATTACCTCTGCGAGAAGGGTTTCTGAATTACAGGCCCTTATGGCGGTTGAGCCTTTCTTAATTTTCCATAAGGATAGGGTATCTTTGCGTACTAATCCTTCCTTTATGCCTAAAGTGGTTTCTAGTGTGGCTTTAAACCAAACTATTCATTTGCCTACTTTTTATGCAAACCCCCAAAATAAAGGGGAAAAGATTTTGCACACTTTGGATATACACAGGCAGTTGCAATATTATTTGAGCAGAACTAAAGGGTTCAGGCAGTCTCAGCAGTTATTTGTTTCATTTGCTTTGGGTTCTCAGGGCAAGCCTGTGTCAAAACAAACTATTTCTAAGTGGATTGGGTTTTGTATTGCTTTCGATTATTCCCATCATGGTAAGGAGATTCCAGCTGGGATTAGGCCTCATTCCACTAGGGCTACTGCCACTTCTACTGCCTTTTTAAGGGGGGTGGCAACTAAAGATATTGTGGAGGCAGCTACTTGGAGTTCAGTGCATACTTTCTCTAAGCATTACCACCTTCCACTTTACTCTAAATCTAGGGCTGGTTTTGCCACTGCAATTTTACAGGGCATTTTGACAGCTCCTACTGCTTTATAGTTTTGCCATCCTCCCTTACCTCTGCTTTGGGATTCTACCCAAGTGTAAGGACTGCAGCAATGTGAGATGAAGAACATAGTACAGTTTTGTACCTACCATAAATGTAGATGTTCGAAGATCCACATTGCTGCAGTCCAATTTACCCTCCCTCCTTCCCCTCTGTAGTTAGAGGCGGTTGTGTGGTTTGGGTTGTACATATTGTGGATATTGTATATATTGTACATATGATTAGTACAAGGGTGGTTGGTTGTTTTTTGCTGTCTTTTGGTTTTGACCTTTTCTTTTTAGGGTCTTCTGACATCTGGGGCAAGAAAAGACTGAGGATATGACGTCTGTCATGCGCATTTGTACCCTGACGTCCTGATGTCAGTCTTAAGCGCCTTGACCGACGTCAGCCTAATACTTTGATATTCGGGCCGACCGAGGACAGCGGACTACCCAAGTGTAAGGACTGCAGCAATGTGGATCTTCGAACATCTACATTTATGGTAGGTACAAAACTGTACTTTTTCAGGTTAGTGGTGAATTCAGGGCTGTGTTACAAGTTTCTGTTTGCCCATACCTTAACTTAGATAGAAGGAAGTTTCTCTGCTCACTGTGAGAGAGGGAGCTTTGAACAGTCTATCTGTCCCTGGAGGAGTGGTATCAGCCCAGAAATTAGTAGTTTATTGGCCATTTTGGGCTAATTTCTCTCTTTCATTTCCCTGCTATAAAACTCGCATTTGCGCGCCTGGTAGCTAGAGTGCAAGTATTCCTTGGCTCCACAAAGTCTACTCTTCAATTTTTCCCTTGGAACTAGACAAACTTTCAACTTAAGCACTCAAACCATTCACTTCTCATCCTGGCACTTGCTCAGCACTCATACCTAGCACTAATAAACGTTAGCACTAGACCCGCCCCCATACTGTAGAGAAGCTTAAGGCTCTCTATTTGACCTTACCAGCCAATCAGTAAAACAGTTCACTGTACCTATCCAGGCATGTCCAAAGGGCAGTTTCAGGTGTACTCTCCGGTCCAACTGGTGAATCTGGGCATTTTGAGGCAATGTTACAATTGCCTCATGTACACAGACAACCATCTCCTTCCACCAAACACTAAAACACGCAAGAGATGCAATTATACAGCAAAACTGGAGGCTAAGCTCTCTCAACCCCAGACTGGACGAGGCAGTCAAGAGGAGAAGAGAATTACCTGCATCACACCACCTGTCTCGCATAGACCTATGAAACCAGCACCGGCAAAAAACACTCATAATACATGAAAACATACTCAGAGGCTCTAAATAAAAATCTGAAAAAGCAAGAGCGATCTCCAAAGCAGACATCTAAGCAACCTTCACCCCCTAACACAAACCATGAAACAGACTTCACAAAACCAGTGTGCCACATAACCACAGCCCTTAAGGCAAAATAACATACCCAACACACTAGTAATAGGTGACTCTATAGTGGCACACTGACGTCCCACTCACTGGGTTGAACAAGGAGAAGGTTACTGTTAGCTGCCTGTCAGGTGCCAGGATCCGCCACATAACACAAGCACTCGGGTCACTCCAGAACAAGTACAAATATGACTGTCATTGTCCATGTTGGTGTGAATGACCTGAGCCGTACCTCCCTGGAATACATGAAGAAGCTCTCTGATCACGTAGCCCAGGCCGGTATGACCCTGACCCTGAGTAGCATCCTGCCCTCACCAAGAATGATACCACGGTATAGAGAAAAAAATTATCAATTTCAACAATTGGCTAAGCTTCTGGTGTCATTCAAAGGGGATCCAGTGTCTCAGCCTGGGGATGACAAGCTCGAGAAGCCATGCTGCTTCGCTAGAGATTGCTTGCACCTGTCACCTTTAGGCTTTCGTGTACTGGCCAAGGCTCTTGCCACCCCCATAGTTACTTTTTTAGGCAAGGCTCAAAAGACAAACCAACCGCCGTAAAAAGCACAAGTAAACAACTGAGGAAAAATCTCAAAATGCACGCACTCGAGGTACTCCTCAGTATGGAGAAAATGGATATATGTGCAGTAAGAGAAACCTGGTTTAAGGCTCCAGAGAGCACCCCAGCACTACCAGGCTACAACTTCTACCGTATATTTTGACCTCAAAACCAGGACCGAAATACAAAAGGCGGTGGAGTATCTATATTTATCAAGCATACCCACTTCTCCAGGTTAGTGGCACAGCACGATGCTTCAGAGATCATCCACTAGCAACGGGCGAAACTGCTATTCAAATTATAGCTTGCTACAGATCACCCACCATGTCCCAGGACCCCCACTCTGCATTCCTAGAAACACTGGGAAACATAAAGGTCCTACCAAACACCCTACATTAATATCTGGTGATTTCAATTACCCAGACATTAACTGGGAGAACTACTCTGGTACAAACTCCCTTCCCCAACATTTCCTAGAATTTATAAACTCAAATGCCCTGGGTCAGCACCCTCACTAGAGGTGACAACATATTGGACCTGGTCATCACCAACATGGGTGACCGGTGTTACAGGTCAACCCCTCGCTGGTTAGATCTGACCATAAACTAATCACTCTGGATAGCCATATTCCGCCACCACCTCCGGTCAGAGAAACACTGTGAAAAACTTTTCAGAAGCAAACTTCGTTAATTAAGACTGAGGTTGGAAGTTTCAAAGTCCCCATGCTAAAGGATAATGCTGTCCAAGCTGCAAAATCCTTTACTAATGCACTCTACGGGCACCTACAAGAATGCATGGATTGTGCTATTCCAAACAAAACCAAGACTCTCTCCTCCAGGAAAAGGAAACTAGTCTGGTGGACACCTGCCATAAGCAAGCTTTACAATAGAAGTAGGAAACTAGTACAGAAAAGAGTAAAATCCCAAGAAGGGAAGAGATCCCTGATCGGTATCAGCAAGAAACTAAGATGTTCTTCATCTCACATTGCTGCAGTCCTTACACTTGGGTAGTCCGCTGTCCTCGGTCGGCCCGAATATCAAAGTATAAGGCTGACGTCGGTCAAGGCGCATTAGAATGACATCAGGACGTCAGGGTACAAATGCTCATGACCGACGTCATATCCTCAGTCTTTTTTGCCGCATGGTCCGATGCAGAAGCAGCGTTGCAAGTGCCGTTCGGCGTTCTGAAATTGTTCGAATTCAGAGTTTCAGACAGAGTCAAAGTTGGCTAAGTACCCCGTTGGGGAATATTTTAGTTTTTTCTTGCCTCAGTGGTTTACCGGATGTCAGAAAAAGTGAATAACTGTATTTCTTGTGGGAAACAGATACCGCATAGAGATTATCATACTTTGTGTATTCCTTGTTTAGGGCCTGAGCACGACGTTGTTGGGTGTCGCTTTTGTGCTAGATTCAATAAGCACTATTAAGAGAAGGTTAGATTGTGCCAGGTTAGTCTTCGGAAGCGGTGCAATTATAATATGCCGTTGGATGCTCCGTCCGCTTGAAGAAGCGCAAGGATAAGGCAGCTAAGCCCAGGTTAGACGAGTCCGTGCGGACGCCGGTTCTTTAGAGGTGTCTGTGGAGCGGTGGTTCCACGGAGGTTTCTCTGGAGTCCCAGGGGGAGACCTTGTTATTGCAGGATGTGGCCTCCCAGGAGGCAGGTCAGGCTGAAGGGGCTTCTCAGGTTACTGTACTCCCTCCCTTCCTAGGGTGGTTAGGCCTTCCTTCTGTTTCCAAGGCTTCTCCCAGAGGCAGGCCAGGTTTAGCTTCAGTTGGTGTCACTCCTAGTTCTTCAGGATCTGTGCCCAAGAAGCATATGCTTAAAATGGCAGAAGATTTGATTACCTTGATTAGGGGTTCTTTGCCCCCTCCTGATAAGAGGCCTAGGGTGGAACCTGAGTTGGGGAGTTTTGAGCAGGCTTCAGATGTTTCAGTCTTCGGCTGAAGACTTGCAGGAGTATTCTCCTTATTCTGATTCTGATGTGGATGATTCTACTCCTTCTGCTTCTCCTCCTGAGGATTTTTCTTTTTCAGAGACTCTTCATTCCATGAGGGAGCATTTTAAGTGGGAAGGTCAGGACTTCTCTGATTCCAGGAAAAGGCTTAGGGAATTTTTGTTTTTACCCCAGCATAGGCCTTTGGCTATACCTCCTGTTCTGGATGTTGTGGATGTTGTGGAGGATGTGTTCGCAGAGGCTTCTCTTAATCCTGATTCTTTGCCTCCTGCTCCTGTTAAGCCGGATAGGTATTATAGGGTGCCTGAAGCTCATAAGTATCTTTTTAAGAGTCCTAGGGCGGATCCAGAAACTGTTAGTCAGGGGCCTAAGGGGGTTAAAGCTTCTGTTGTTAAAAATCCGGTTCCTCCAGATAAAGAGGCCAGGGCTTTGGATAGATGGGGAAAGAAAGTCTATACTTCTTCCACCCTAGCTATGAGGGCTCTGAATTGCCAGTTTCACATGTTGAAATACCAAAACTATCTACTGTCTCAATTGAAGTCTAAGGTAGATGCTCTGGCGGAAGGTATTGAGTGTAAAGAGTTACAAGATTTTGGTACATGTCTCTGAACAAGTGGGTAAGCATTCTTTGCAATGTGGTTTTGATGCTGTACAGGCCTCGTCTAGGGTGGCTGCCACTGGGTCAGTTCTTCGCAGGCACGCCTGGCTAAGGGATCAGAATTTATCTGACCATGTTAAGACAAGGATTTTAGATGCTCCTTTACAATCTGATGTGTTATTTGGTTCTCCTGTTGAGGCAGTCTTAAAGAAAATGGAAGACAAGGCTAAGTCTATGCAGACTGTTAAAGATTTTTTGCAGGTTCAGCCTCCTAAGTTTAGCAGAAATTGGCCTACCAAGGGGTGGACGTATCCTTCTTATGATTCCCAGTCTAGGGGTAGGTCTAGACGTGGTAGGGGCAGAGCTCAGGGCTCTTTCAGGCCTAGAACAGGGAGTTCACCTGCACAGACTTCGGGTGAGGGCAGGGGTCAGTCCTTTCGTAAACAGACCCAATGACCTACCTTTTCAGCTGCCAGAGCCTTCTCGTCTGGCAGCACCTTTGGGAGGAAGGTTGGCACTTTTCAAGGACAATTGGAGTTTAATTACCCAAGACAGATGGGTATTGGATATCATACACCAAGGTTACAAGTTTTATTTCCATACCTTGCCTCCTTTCAAAGGCATGCCAGATGTTCCTCCTCAGCAAAGAATAGAGGCTCACAAACAGATTTCTCTGCTGCTCCAAATAGGAGCCATACAACCGGTCCCTCTGTCAGAAGTGGGCCTAGGATTTTATTCTCGCCTGTTCCTAGTACCAAAGAAGGATAACACGTGGAGACCAATTTTGGATTTATCTATCCTCAACACTTATCTGGACATTCCCAAGTTCAAAATGTTGACGTTACAACAGCTTTTACCCCTGCTGGGCAAAGATCACTGGATGGTGACTCTGGATCTCAAGGAGGCTTACCTTCATGTTCCTATCAGGCTAAGTTGCAGGAAGTATCTACGTTTTCGGGCTGGGACTTCTCATTATCAGTTCTCTGCATTGCCCTTTGGCTTATCTACTGCGCCCAGAGTGTTCACGAAGGTTCTGGCTCCAGTGATAGCTTTCTTCAGGCTAAGAGGAATACAGATCTATCCTTATTTGGACGATTGCCTGATTCTGGCTCAAGGAAAGGACGAACTTCTTCATCATCTACACTATGTGATAGCAGTGCTAAGATGCCTGGGGTATTCTGTGAACGAAATAAAGTCCAGTCTAGTACCCTCTCAGGACATGTGCTTTCTGGGTGTGAGACTAAATACAGCATCCCAGATGGCCTTTTGACCCCGGACAAACAAAAGAATCTTTCTCTTTACTTCCATCAATTGTCTCATCAGTCCAGGCTGACTGCAAGGACAGTCCTTCAAGCCTTAGGGTTCATGGCATCTTGTATTCTGGTGCTTCCCAATGCCAAACTGCATATGAGGAAGCTACAATGGTATCTCAAAATGTATGGACACAGCACTGCCAAGATATGGACACTGTCATTCAGATAATACCTTGCATTCAAAAGGAATTTTTGTGGTGGGCTCAGGAATGTCACCTAAACAAGGGACTCTCTGTGACCCGGCCAGAGGCGAGTCAGATTCTAACGACAGATGCCTCAGACAAAGCTTGGGGAGCTCATCTAAATGGAAAGTGGATACAAGACAAGTGGCCTGCCAGACTTCTACATCTACATATCAACCTGAAGGAGATGTTAGCAGTCCAATTTGCATTAGTAGCTTTCAAGGATTTACTTCTTCCAGGGCAGGTGTTGATTCTAACAGACAACACAACTGTCATGTGGTACATCAACAAGCAAGGGGGAATTCATTCTTATCCTCTGTGCAGACAAGCAATGATTTTGTGGGAGACTGCTCTCAGTTTAAAGCTAAATCTACAGGCAAGGTTTCTGCCGGGAGCACAGAACTCCTTAGCAGATGTGTTGAGCAGACAAATTATGGATCCCCACGAGTGGAAATTGGATCCTCATGTATTTCAGAAATTGACAGTGTCATGGGGAACTCCAGACATAGATCTGTTCGCTTCTCCACTAAACTACCAGCTGCCAAAGTTTTGCACAAAAAGTTTCATCCCACAGCTTGGAAAGTGGATGCTCTTTCATTCAATTGGAGCAATCTTCATGTGTATGCCTTTCCGCCTCTGCCTCTCCTCTCAAAGGTACTTCTGAAGGTCAGACAGGACAAGCCAAAGATGATTTTAATAGCTCCAGATTGGCCTCGACAGCATTGGTACCCACTACTGAAGTCTGGTACGGGAGCCTCCATGGCCTTTACCTTCGATTCCACACCTGCTGTCTCAGGAGAACAGTCATTTACTCAATGTCAAACTTCACTCTCTTCACCTGACAGCCTGGCATATTCTGTTTTAAACCCTGGAGGGTTTCAGCTTCCACAGCAAGTTTTGAATGTTATTTTGGAGGCCAGAAGGCCTAGTACAAGGAAAGTGTACGCAGATAAATGGAAGAGATTTTTATTTTGGAGTGCAGCAAAAGCATTTGAGGTTTCTAAGCCTAATTTAAGTGTGGCTCTTCAATATCTTACTGAGTTACTGGACAAAGGTTTGTCCTTCTCTTCTGTTAAGATTCATGCTGCAGCAATTTCTGCTCAGTATGATTGTGACCCACCTTTGTTTTCTCATCCTTTGTTTAAGCAATTCCTTAGAGGGGCAAAGAATATAAGACCCCCACGGAGAGCTCCTACTCCTGCTTGGGATCTCAATTTTGTGTTGGAGAAACTCAGTCTACAACCTTTTGAGCCTGCAGCTACTGCGGAGTTGAAATATTTATCATGGAAGACTACTTTTTTGTTGGCCATTACCTCTGCGAGAAGGGTTTCTGAATTACAGGCCCTTATGGCAGTTGAGCCTTTCTTAATTTTCCATAAGGATAGGGTATCTTTGCGTACTAATCCTTCCTTTATGCCTAAAGTGGTTTCTAGTGTGGCTTTAAACCAAACTATTCATTTGCCTACTTTTATGCAAACCCCAAAATAAAGGGGAAAAGATTTTGCACACTTTGGATATACACAGGCAGTTGCGATATTATTTGAGCAGAACTAAAGGGTTCAGGCAGTCTCAGCAGTTATTTGTTTCTTTTGCTTTGAGTTCTCAGGGCAAGCCTGTGTCAAAACAAACTATTTCTAAGTGGATTGGGTTGTGCATTGCTTTCTGTTATCCCCATCATGGCAAGGAGGTTCCAGCTGGGATTAGGCCTCATTCCACTAGGGCTACTGCCACTTCAACAGCTTTTTTAAGGGGTGGCAACTAAAGATATCTTGGAGGCAGCTACTTGGAGTTCAGTGCATACTTTCTCTAAGCATTATCACCTTCCACTTTACTCTAAATCTAGGGCTGGTTTTGCCACTGCTATTTTACAAGGCATTTTGGCAGCTCCTGCTGCTTTATAGTTGTGCCATCCTCCCTTACCTCTGCTTTGGGATTCTACCCAAGTGTAAGGACTGCAGCAATGTGAGATGAAGAACATAGTACAGTTTTGTACCTACCATAAATGTAGATGTTCGAAGATCCACATTGCTGCAGTCCAATTTACCCTCCCTCCTTCCCCTCTGTAGTTAGAGGCGGTTGTGTGGGTTGGATTGTAAATATTGTGTATTTTGTATATATTGTACATATTATTAGTACTAGGGTGGTTAGTTGGTTGTTTGTTGTCTTTGTGTTTTGACCTTTCTTGTTAGGGTCTTCTGACATCTGGGGCAAGAAAAGACTGAGGATATGACGTCGGTCATGCGCATTTGTACCCTGACGTCCTGATGTCAGTCTAATGCGCCTTGACCGACGTCCGCCTTATACTTTGATATTCGGGCCGACCGAGGACAGCGGACTACCCAAGTGTAAGGACTGCAGCAATGTGGATCTTCGAACATCTACATTTATGGTAGGTACAAAACTGTACTTTCCCTCATAAAATCATCCAAGGCTAGCTTTGAAAGAAAAATTGCCATGGACTCCAAAGATAACCACAAGGCATTCTTTAGCTATGTCAAGAATCTGTGGCAATTTTCAGATCTGCTCAGAGTTGGTGCAGAATGGCTGAACTGACCGATATAACCAACATCCTGGCAGATGGGTTCAGTGCAAACTTCACCCCCCCCCGTCTCACCCCCAAAAGGGCCCATAACTATACCAGAAGAATGTCATCATCATCCTCTTTCGGCTGTTTCCGTTAGGGGTCTCCACAGCGGGTCATCTGTTTCCATTTCTTCCTTCCTCTGCATCATGCTCTTTCACACCAACCGCCTGCATGTCTCGCAGCTCCATCCTTTGCATCCTTTTCCCAATATACCCAGCATCCCTCCTCAGCACATGTCCAAACCAATGCAATCTCGCCTCTCTTGCTTTGTCTCCAAACTGTCCAACCTGAGCTTACCCTCTAATATACTGATTCCTAATCCTATCCATCCTAGTCACACCCAGTGCAAATCTTAACATCTTTAACTCTGCCACATCCAGCTCTGACTCCTGCCTTTTCGACAATGCTACCGTCACCAACCCATATAACATAGCTGGTCTCACTATCCTCTTGTAGACCTTCCCTTTCACTCTTATTGGTACCAGTCTGTCACAAATCACTCCTGACACTCTTCTCCACCCATTCCACCCATTCCACCCTGCCTGTACTCACTTCTTCACCTCTCTTCCACACTCGCCATTACTCTGAACTGTTGATCCCAAGTACTTAAACTCATACACCTTTACCAACTCTACTCCCTGCATCCTCACCATTCCTTTACCTTCCCTCTCATTTACACACATATATTCTGTTTTATCCCTGCTGACCTTCATTCCTCTCCTCTCTAAAGCATATCTCCATCTCTCCATTGTTCCTCAACCTGGTCCCTACTCTCACTACATATCACAGTGTCATCTGCAAACATCATAGTCCACGGGGCCTCCTGTCTAATCTCATCTGTCAACCTGTCCATCACCACTGCAAATAAGAAAGGACTCAGAGCTGATCCTTGATGTAATCCCATTTCCACCTTAAACGTATCTGTCACTCCCACCGCAGTGCTCACCAATGTCATACTACCCTTGTACGTATCCTGTACCACTCTTACATACTTCTCTGCCACTCCTGACTTCCTCATACAATACCACAACTCCTCTCTAGGCACCCTGTCATATGCTTTCTCTAAGTCCACAAAGACACAATGCAACTCCTTCTGAACTTTTCTAATGTAGTGCCCCTGAAATCACAGACACTCTGGTTAAAATAGCTCTCTCCAAAGCCAAAAACACAGCATCATTGGGACCGGACAGTGTCCCAGGCTGCGTCCTACATGAGCTCAAAGATGAACTAATCCCTCACCTAAACACAATGTTTAAACTCCGCCTCTCCACAGGCTAGGTACCCACAGAGTGGTGCACAGCAATGGTTATTCTGCTCCCACAAAGGTGGAGCCACAATGGAACCGGGAACTATCTCCCCTATAAGCCTGACTAGCTTGGTATGCAAAGCTAAGGAGCATATCATCATGAATCTCATTAACAGAGACATTGGGAACCTCCAAACTGGACCCTACCCATTTCGACTTTGGGCAGATCATGCCTCCTAAACATTGTGGACTTCTTTGAGACAGTTACCAAGGCTATAGACTAGGGAAAGGTGGTCCACACAGCCTACCTAGACCTTGCAAATGCCTTTGACACCATTCCCCATTCGGGTATTATAGACAAGCTCACCAGCCTGAACATAAACCCCCTACATCACAAGATTGTTTGCCAACTGGTTCACTGACAGAACCCACATGGTAAGAGTTGTGGGAGCTAGGTCTGACTGTAAACCGGTTAGAAGTGGCTTCCCCAGGGCTCAGTCCTAGGACCCCTCCTGTTTGGCATATAATTCTCAGAGGTACAGGCAAGCACAGGAGGACTATGAGTAAAATAAAAACTCGCTGGATAACACAAGGCACGTAACTGTTTATTAGAAAAAGATGTGAGCGCTTTCACAGAGTCCCCTCTGCTTCATCGGACATATAACAGAAATTATTTTAAATAGTGGTGCATCATGGTGTCAACCAATCAGTTCCATGTTAAAATCAGTAAACTGAATAACCGTGCTCATGGTAAAAAAAAAAAAAAAAAAATATATATATATATATATATATATATACACACACATATATATAAATAAATATAAAAACACATGTATAACAAACACATATAGACTGTATAAAATGTGAAACGCATTTCTAACCATCTGGGTACGATATTGAAAGCTATGTAAAAGGTAGAAAAATATATATAAAAGAAATACTAGATAAGCTGGAGCATCAATGCTTCAAGGCCCTGTTTGAGAAATGGTTTTAAAGAAACCTTAGAGTTTAGACCAGGTGGTCTGTCTGCTTGGAACTTAATAATCCATTCTTGTTCCAAAGTTTCAGCATTAATATTTCCACCTCTTTTATTTCTGTGGACAATATGGAGAACCAGGAACTTAAGTGTGTGTGTTCCCTGCTTGCATCACATGCATTGCTTTCTTTTTTATTTCTAATATCTCTGTTCTAAAATTGTGTCCTTCATTAATCGATTCGTTTTACCTATATAATAGGCAGGACATTTTGAGCAGAAACTAAAGTATACTATATGTGCAGTGTGACAGTCAGCATAAAAGTGTGCATCAATGGAGAAACCTCTGACAGGGCGTTTATATTGTCCCCCACCAAAAATGAATGGACACACTGTGCATCTCCTACAGGCAAACGTGCCCATCCTATCAGACTTTACATATTTTGGCTCATCTATTTTCTTGTAGCACAATTGTCTTAAGAGACTTATTATTTTTAAAGGAGTAAGATGGTGTGTCTCCTATTATTCCATGAAGTTCTTTCACACTCAATAGGATATCCCAGTTATTTCTAACTATGTCACAAACTATATTAATGTTACTTGCAAAAGTCAGTGGTACTCGCAGCATATTATTCACTATATTTCTTGCTGTGCCTGAAAGTTGTTATAGTATTCACATTATGCATGTGTAAATCATTTGCATGTTTTCTTCTAGCATTATAGGAAGGTTGGCATTTACCTTTCCTTTCCATTCTAAATCAATCTGCCTTTCAGTATCTTTCATTTTATACCCCCTTTCACTAAATTCATGCTTAAGAAGAGTTAGTGTGCTTCACATAAAGTTGCAGCATCATTGTGTAGCCGCATAGAACAAACTGTCTATCCTTTCAAAATATTTGCTTTTGTAAAACCAGGGTGCATACTACTGTTATGCAAAACATTATTTTTTCTGATAGGCTTCCTATACAATGAAGTAGAAATTAGTTCAGGGGTATTTCTTTTCACTTTTCACATTTAAGAAGTCAGTCTCTTTGTCAGAATACTTAGAGGTAAATTTTAAGAATGGAGTAATAGTGTTCATATACCCCTAGAATTGTTTAAGATGGAGCTCATCATCATGCCACAGCCAAAAAATATCATCTACAAAGCGTTTATACCAAGCACAGGAGGACTGTGGCTGGCCAAGTTCGCAGACAACTGTAAACTAGGGGCTATAATTGACTCTCTGGCTGACGGACATCCTCCAAAAGGGTCTCAGAGACGGATACCTGGTATCAAAACAATAGCCTCAAACGAAATGCCAAAAAGTGCATAGTCATCCCCTTTGGAAAAAACAAAGTACCCACAAACTACCATATAGGTGGTAGGCCCCCTAAATATGGAAGTAATAAAGGATCTGGGGACCCAAGTAGATAATCTCTCCTTTGCTAATCACATTGCCAAAGTGGTTAGAAAATCGTGTGTGTCCCACCTAATCACAAAAGGGTTTGCATCCAGATCGAAAGAGGTCATTGGGCCGCTCTACGCATCACTCATCAGACCCATCATAGAGCACAATGCCCCATTTGGGGTGTACCTTACAAGACACCTGCAACAACTGGAAAGACCACAGAAGTACCTCACCAAGAGGATCACTGGCCTCAAGCAGATGCCCTATGCAGCTCGACTGAAGAAACTCCAGCTGAACTCTGTTGCATACCGCCTACTCTGTGGTGATCTCTGCCTGACATACAAGGCCATGTCCAACCCAGAATTGATGGACATGCTCCTCCTAAAGAAAACCATATCCCCTCGAGCCACACGCTCCAGAGATCTAAACCTCACCACAACAATAAATAGGACTTGCTTGAGGGATAGATTCCTGTCCCAGAGACTTGACATGCTCTGGAACAAGATTCCAATCTACATTAGGCAGATCTTCTCACTAACCCTCAAGAGAAACCTTGACGAGTGGATGGAAAACAAAGTTTATGCCAGGGATCACTTCAGTGGCTCTGCTGGACAGAGGCACAGGGAACTAATCTAAGGGGGCGTTGAAAGCCAACACATTCTGGCTGGGCTTATAAATCCCACTCCCTAGCTCTATTTTTAGAAGTTTCTATCCTCTGTAATATCTCCTGAATAATCTCCACTACCCATTCGTTAAGTTCCTCTCTTCAACAGCTAGCTGGCAAAGCACCAGTATCTCGTTTTTTTATTTCATTACCCTGTTTTTATTTGTTTTATTGGTGCATGATCTGAAATAGTTATTGGGTGCATATCAAGACCTTAAATTAAATGCACATGTTCTTTTAAAAATGTAAATTCTGTGTAGCCTAGCCCAGATTTTGTATCTTGGGGAATATGTAAATTCACTCTGAACTCCTATTCCTGAATTCACATCTTTTATGCCAAATATGGTCATAAATATGTTCAAAAATTTACCCTCCTTTGTTATACATTCCCATTTGGGACCCCCAGGCACATCACTGTTGCAAACCGCGTTCCATTCCCTACCTATAAGTAATAATTTTTGCTGAAAACTGAATATTTCTCCCAGAATTTTTTTAAGCTCCATTATAGCAATTTTAAATGGAATATAAATACATGCCAGTTTAATCCTTCTCCCTTACCAGTAGCCCTTTAGCGCTACATTATCTGACATTATCTTTTTTATCCTCATGTCATTTTTGGAGCGCCTCATGTAGTTAATAAGTACTCATTTCCTTTGTCCCAGATATTCCGCTAACCATCCTGAAATTTTTTTTTTTATCAAATTAACATGTTCAGTTCTTTCTAAATGTGTCTCCTGTAACACAGCTATTTGCACTCTACATTTTTTAATGTTCACTATTTTGTCTCTATCAGTGAGGCCAGTGTCATTTAAAGACATTGCAGAAAGGATCATTGCATTAAAAAGCTATTCCCACCTTTTATATTTAATAGCTATTTTTTGTTAAATGTCTAGTTCCAGCTTTTGTGTTAATTGCATACACTGTTTGACAGGTTGAACTTTTATGCATTTGTTTCTTGTGATATCCATTTGAGCCAGTCACATCTGGCAAAAACTTTATAGAAAGCCATCAAAAAAATAAACCCTGATACTCTCCCTTAAACCTATTAACTTAATACTAACAGACAGAACCATGTACATCTTCAAATACTTAAGTTTTACTCTCAATAGGAACAAAAGTCCCAAACTGACAGCCGCACTCATAGATTTGAGTTGACCTTAAAAAAAAGGTTAAGCATCTACAAAGTGCTAATTGTTTTTGTCTTCTTTATAGCTCTCCCAGGTGGGGAAACCCTTGAATGCTTTCAGAGAACATTAACTCATAGCCAGTTTATTTTAGTTTTTTTCTTCAACACATCACTCTCCACTAGACTGTAGACATTTTTTCTTTATTAGATTGTCTCCATGGAGACTTAAAAACCAGGTAGCCAGTTTCTCGTTCTATTGTTTCCATGCAAACATGAAGACCAGCTCCAGAATTGCTACTGAACATACAAGTATTTGCTGGAAAAAATGCTTCATAATCAGTTTTCTTTTTCATTTACTAGCTTACTCTTAAAACTTAATAAATCAAAAGTCCTTAATCCAGTCATTTCTCCATGCAAGAATGAGAGCACATCAATTTTTCCTTTGTCATGCTCTTTTAACCAGGTTTTTTTATATGGCATTGCCTGCAAGAAAGAAGAAAAAAGGCAGCACATGTTTACAATCCCCATTACATTTAAAAATATTTGGGAAAACTCTGTAGCATGCAAAGAAAACCATACACCACAAAAATTGTGGTAATAAGAAAAAAATTCTTAACTTTGTCCCTCCTCTTCCCTTCAACAAAACAAATGCTTTAGAGTCCCCCACAAGTCTAACAGATTTTGAAAAAGTCCAATATTTCCACATTTTCCTTGTTCTGTCATATTTCACCCACAGTTTTTGCATTGTACTCCCACTGTTCATCTCCATCTCCCACATCCTGTCTCTGCTTTGTCCAGCGTACTCTCGAGTCATCCAGTCAACTCTTGTGCTGCCTTCTTTCATGCCATTTTCTGTTGAAACATAAGAAAAGGTTTCAGAGTTACAGTCTTTATGGTCTTTATTACCAGAAGAACAAGAAGCAGAATGCATTTCCCAGCTCACTTTTTGTTGGACAAACTTTTGCATTTCCTACTTAGCATGTACTTCATCAAAAAATGGTAGTCCCTTCCAGGGTAGAATACTTTCAAACTGCTGTACCCAGCTGTCTTCAGTCTCACATCCTGTGTCAACAATCCCTGAGTAGTGGAGTAAATTTGCTCCTATTTTGTCTGGTGTACATTGTGTAATCATTCTCCTACAGTCTGCTGTCTCCCAGTTTTAGTACTTCATCCTACAGTTTTGTCAAAATCAAGTCTTCCTGGTAGTATTGCATCTTTACTACTAAAGGTCTAGGTTGCTTTTTCATATCCAACTTTGGAGCATACACACAATGTGCCATTAAAACTAACTGCTGTGGAATACCAGTCCAGTTGCTTATTTGTACTTTCGTAAAATTAATGCAGTCTGTTCCTTCCAGGTACTCTGGTATAACTGAAAATCTCAGGTTTTCCCTGTGTGCTCTGTTTAATTCTGTTATATATTTTTTGAAACTTCTCTTCCTGGACAGTTTCTTATTCAGCCAGCCTCTTCATTTCGACTTCTGATTTTTGCAGGTTTATCCTTAGTTGAGATTGACAATAATATGAGATTTGATATTCACATCTTCCACACCATAAATAAAGTACATAAAAAAACTGAGTGTCCTATACAGAAATTGGCATTTTCTTACAAAATACACCAAGTCCGTCATTTCACACACTTGTCTCATCTCTACACTTTTATCAGTGCTTTGCCTATTCTTAGTAACCTTAGACTGATTTAGCTAAATCTATTTCTGCTCCAAGTAAATAGCCACGTTTGCCTCTCATACTCCTTGTAGGTCACACCACTGTATAGAGCCCTAAAGCACTCTGTCAACTTACTCTAGCCCTTAAAATGCAGAATAAACCAGTGAAAACCCCCTGCACTGAAAATATGCTTCATCCTTACTGCAGTATTAGAAGTCAGCGCTCCAGTAATAATTTCCTTCTAGACGTAACAAAGCCAGTAACACAACTGGGAAATCCCTATTCTCTAACTTCATTACTAAAATAATGGAACACTCTGCCAACCTATATATCATCCAATTCTTCCTTTGTACAGTTCAAAAAATCATTAAAAACTCATAACTAATACTTGGCTCTGTTCCTGTATTAGTCCAGGCTAATTTAACCCTCAGTCACACTATTACCCCTTATTTGAATGATTACAAGGCAAAAGATGTGTATCGGATTCTCTAACACAAGATGTTTTATAAGGATTTGATATGTTTTCTTGTTTGTGTATTCTGTTGGCTTATCTGTATATTTTGTCCTTGTATACATTGATACAACTATATATAATCTGTAACCTAATCAAATTGCATTTTGTGGATTACTTGTGGTCCGTGTAGATTGTTCTTTGCAGCTTTTCTCCCAAGGCTGCCACTGAAAATGGACTGGTGTCCAGTTAAATGTGAAAAGCAAAACAAAACTCCTCATGTGAATATTTGTTTAAAGCTTCTTATATTTTTGTCCAGCTTTTTGTGTTGATATACACCATCAGTGTTTTGTTTATTTTAGCCAGGTCTGTGCGCAGTTTTCTTGTATCTTCCTGTGTCTGGAGGTTGCTTGCTTTTTGCTGAACAGCTAAAGAACTTTTCCCCAGTCAGTGTTTCTTCCTCACTTTTTGTAGTTTATTTTTTCCAGGTCGTCTGTATTTTTTTTTCCGGCATCCAGTTAATACACTTGCTAGCCAGTTACTGAAATTTACCCATAAACGCAAGTCTACTGGCCTTCACTGCTGAGTTTTGCTTTCATGCTGGGAGAGCTAGAATTAAGCTGTTACTCAATCTGCGGCCGTCTTTGAAGTCTTCTCTCTGGTGAAATGTTCAGTTGAAAAAAGTGAGGGGCTTGGTCCACTGAAGTCCCTTTCCAAAGTGGAGTCTGCGTTTCTCGAGGCTTTTGGGGCTGATTCATTTACCTCCTGGGTGGTTATGCTAACAAGCTCAGTAATAGCTGGTTTGGAAGGAACCTGGTGTGCTTTGTCAGATTTCCAGAAAACCCAACATAATTCCGGTTTGTCGCAGGAATAGAGCATACTGGAGCAAGTGGTCCCCCTGTAGATGCGATGGGTGGATGCAGAAGGTTATAAAAAGGAGCTTTCTGAAGACTGCACGTCTGCCCCCCTCCTCCACAGGCAGACACTCGCACACAGGCAGGCAGACCAACATACATATGCGCGCATGCAGGCAGACTGGCGCAGGCAGGCCGGCGCAGGCCGGCGCATGCAGGCAGGCCGGCGCATGCAGGCCGGCAGGCCGGCGCAGGCGCATGCAGGTAGGCCGACGCAGGCGTGCTCTTTAGCAATGTTAGCTTTTGGCACGCTGGTCTACCTTAGCCCATATTAATGGTTTCCAGAGGGGCTTGAATATGACACTCTTAAGCCCCACTTTGAAAACTTACCTGCTGATTGCTACAATTCCAGTTTTCTGTACATATTCCTGTCAGATCCAACATTTCTGTGCGAGTAACCTCAATGCAGTTGATGACACTCTGAATGCGGCACGCAGTGGCATTTGTATCTTGCACACCTGGATTAATTTGTGATTTTGCTTGTAGCTTCTAGATCTCCTTCGTCAGTGCTGCCTTTATTGTTCAACTTTTTTGGCCCAAAGGTCAAATATGCTCACCAGTAGTGAGCAGGAGGGCAAAACTCTTGTGTGTTGTAGGCATATGTCTTTACACCTAACAGTACTATTACCCAGAATGAGAGGGGTGAAAAGTTACGGTTTTGGAAATCCCAGAATTTTGCCCAGGAATATGCTGGTGGCTGACATCACCCTCCCTTGGGGCAGAAAAGGAGTTCACTTGAATGGATGTCTCTGTAGGGCCGAGGCAGATGAGGCTTGATCAAGGGTTTTGAAGTCTCTTTACTGAGAAACCCTTCCAGCACTCTTGCACAGTCCTGACTGCTGCACTCTGAATACAGTCTGGGGATGCTTATTGCACCTTCATGCCTGGCTAGCCATTAATCAAGTTTCTTGTTTGTAGAAGATAATCAGATGCTATGTTGTTCCATTTACTTTTTCCCAGCAAAGAAAATGAAACTGACTTTTCTATCCAGTCAAAGGAAGTTGGAAGCTGCTGAAGTTTCAAAGCTGCTAGAAAAATGGGTCATCTGGGATGTCCCACAGACCAGTGATTTATTAATTTTATTTATTTTACATTTGTTTTACGTTTGTTTACCAGGATAGTCTGGATACATGTCCATTTTCAGTGAAGGCCCGGGGAGAAAAGCTCCAAATAGACAAACTTACATAGATTACACAAGAAGTTAGATAATCACTTTGTTTTATATTTTCTAATGTTATCTACAATGGATTACTAGTGTTCCCTAGTAGGGACTCACAATTCTCATGGACAAAAAGCAAGAGACGTCAGATTGGATATAGAGCTTGGTGACATTGTTGCATGTTAAGATATTTACAGATTATACTTTCAGTTCATAACTTAATCAGGGTTGATACATGGGCAAAGCCAGCTCATTTTGAGATACTGTTTGAGGTTTTTTTTGAAGAGACTTTTGGAGGATTGTAGGATTATATAGTTTGGCAACGAATTCCAGGTTTTGCCAACAAAGTTGACAAACAGGGATTCACCAGCATAGTTGTTAGCTTTGTGGGTTTGGACCAGTCGTTTGTTGGCTGACCGTAGGGATCTCAGGTTGCTATATGGCTTAATAATATAAGTGAGGGGGTATCCTCAGGGTGGTACAGAATTTTGTGCGCTATTAAGAGCTGATTGAATTAAGCTGGGCAGTTCTAGCCACTCTGTTTCAGGATCTGGCTGTGGTGGGCTCTATAGGTGGAGCCAGTGGCGAATATGGCAATATGGTTGTAGCTATGGGACAGCTTACCTAGTTCAGATTTGTTGAGGTTTGGGAGTACAGGCGAGGCATATAAAAGAGTTGAGAGTAGGTGTGAATGGGCGATTGCAGTCCTAGCCAGTGGGGTTAAAAATGTCTTGTTTCTATACAGTGATCCAAGCTTCTTTTTGATGGTCTGCATGGTTTTGTTTACCTATAGGTCAAAGTTGAGATTGTCTGATAACCCCTAAAAGTTTGTGTTGATCTGGGGAGATAGTGATACCATTGTTAGATGTGATAAAGAATGAAAGTGTGGCAGATTTAGTGGGGGTGAAGAGCAGATGTTTAGTTTTATTAGGGTTCAGCAGTAAGCGTTGGTTGGCTAGCCAGATGTTCGTGTTACACTGCTGCAGTCATTACACTTGGGTTATCCTGCTGTCAGGCGGTTCCCCAGTCAGCCTGAGTTCCAAAGTCTTGGTCCGGCGTCAGTTGCTGTCACCTCCTGCCTGGTGTCAGTACGACAGGGGTATATAAGATGCAGCCTACGCCATTTCTTTGGTCTTTCTTGCCGCGCAGTGCCCGAAGCAAAAGCAGTTCGCAAGTGCCGGTCGGCCGTCTCCTGAGATTTTGATTCTGAATCCAGAACCAAAGTCTTCTACGACACTAAGTACCCCGTTGGGGAAACTTTTTCTTACCTCATTTTCCACCAGGACAGGGTATTTTTTAAGAACTAACCCTACATTTATGCCAAAGGTGGTATCCAGTGTGGCTCAAAACCAAACTATTCACTTGCCAACTTTTTACCCAAAACCACAGAATAAAGGGGAGAGACTACTGCATTCTTTGGACTTTCACAGGCAGTTACGCTTCTACTTGGACAAAACCAAAGCTTTCAGAAAATCTGAACAATTATTGGTAGCATATGCTGCAGGAACATAGGGAAAAGCCATTTCAAAACCGACTATTTCAAAATGGATAGGGCATTGTATACGTTTCTGCTATACACACCATGGGAAACCTGTACCTAGCAGCATCAGATCTCACTCCACCAGGGCAACAGCCACTTCAACTGCATACCTCGGAGTACCTACCAAGGATATTTTGGAAGCAGCAACTTGGAGTTCTGTACATACCTTCACCAAGCATTACCATCTGCCTCTATACTCTAAATCCAGAGCTGGCTTCGCCACTGCAGTGCTGCAGGGCTTTATAGCCACCCCTAATGCCTTATAGAACCAGCCACCCTACCTCAGCTTTGGGATTCTACCCAAGTGTAATGACTGCAGCAGTGCAAAACGATGAACATAGTACAGTTTTGTACCTACCATAAATGTAGATGTTAGAGTGTATACACTGCTGCAGTCCAGGTTACCCTCCCCCCTTCCCCTCTTACTTGCTGGTACGTACCTAGGTCTTCTACCCTTTACTACCTATGGGGAGTATTTGCTAGTAGCTGTAAGTTGTTGTTTGCTTTTCTTATATATGTTTTATTAGTTTGAATTGCCTACCTATTTAGAGGCACCTGACATCTGGGGCAAGAAAAACTGATGAAAATGGCGTCTGCTGCATCTTGTATACCCCTGTCGCACTGACGTCAGGGAGGAGGCGACAGCAACCGATGCCAGACCAAGACTTTGGAACTCAGGCCGACTGGGGAACCGCCTGACAGCAGGATAACCCAAGTGTAATGACTGCAGCAGTGTATACACTTGAACATCTACATTTATGGTAGGTACAAAACTGCACTTTCTCAATACAGTTATATGCATTTTGGCGTAGGATTTGCAGTTCGGATGGGGAGGTGGCTCAGCAGATCAGAGTGGAATCATCTGCATATTGAATACAGGTAGCTTTAGGGGTAGCAGTGTGAAGGTTGGTGATAAAAATAGAGAAGAGTAGTGGACCTAGTGTGTAGCCTTGCAGGACACCAAGTGTGAGAGGTAGCTGGCTGGAGAGTTTGCCCTGCCATAGTACCGCCTGTTGTCTACCAGTCAGGTAGGACTGGAACCACTGGATTGCGTCCTTATTGAAGGAAATAGGTTTTAGAGAAAGAATGAAGTTCCTGGTTGACCATGTCAAAGGCTTTTGATAGTTCAAGAAAGAGGGCAGAGGACAGCCTATTGTCATTCCTGTTTTGGTTTATGGCATTAGTAAAGTTAAGGAGGGCTGAGGTGGCGCTGTGTATGGCCTGAAACCATGCTGGGAGTTGGATAGTAAGTTTTTCTGTGCAAGGTATTACATTAGTTGCTTGTGTACACATTTCTCCATTATTTTGGCTAGTGGGGAAAGAATGGCAATGGGGTCTATAGCTGGATGTGTCTGTAGAACTACCACCTTTATGGATTGGGATGACGCGAGGTATTTTACAGAGGGAAGGGATAGCGCTTTCAGATAAGGTTCTGTTGATAAGGATAAGATATGCCATGGCATCTGCAGCTATTTGTAGGTACTCTGCAGGGAGGAAGTCAGCAGTGAGGGTGGTAGGTTTTAATTTTTTTTTATAAGTGTTTTGATAAAACTAGTGGATATCTGTTGGAAGCTAAATTGGGGGTGATTAGTGGGTAGATTAGGGATATGGTTTAAGTTTGTGGGGGTTAGTTGATTTGCTAAGGATTGGATTGTTTCAGTGAAAAGGTGTAAGTACCAGCTATGGTCTCTGGGGAACTATGGGTGTGGTTAGCTGGGGTTCATAGGTTCATACTAGGCTATCTGCCCTAGGGCATTTATAAGCCTAGCCAGAGTGTGTTTGGCTTTCGCCACCCATTTTAAATTAATTTTGCTATGCCCTTTTTCGAGGTTAGTATACTGTGCCTCTGTCTAACAGTGACAGAAGTGATACCCGGGGTAAACCTACGATCTCCCATCCACTCATCAAGATTCCTCTTGAAGAGAGTCAATGAGGGACTCTGCCTAACCTGGACTGGGATTTTATTCCAGAGTGAAGGGAGCCTCTGGGTTATGAATCTGTCCCTCCAGCATGTCCTATTTATTTCGGTGCTGAGGTTCAAGTCTCTCGAGAGCGTAGCTCGATGGGATTTGGATTTTCTGAGGTGCAGCATGTCCGTTAATTCCGGGTTGCACATGGCTTTATATGTCAGGCACAGATCGCCTCTGAGCAGGCGGTATGCCAATGAGTAGGGCTGGAGTTTCTCTAACCGGGCAGCATATGGCATCTGTTTGAGCCCTTTGATCCTCTTGGTGAGGTACTTTTGTGGTCTTTCCAGTTGCTGCAGGTGTCTGGTAAGGTACATCCCCAAAGGGGCATTGTACTCAATTATGGGCCTGATGAGGGATGAGTAAAGAGGCACGATGACCTCCCTGATCTAGATGTGAATCCCTTTATGATTAGGTGGGCTATATAAAATGTTTTTCTAACCACTTTGGCCACGTGGTTGTTAAATGAGAGATTATGAACTTGGGTCCCCAGGTCCCCAATTACTGCTTCTGTACTTAATGGATTGCCACCTATGTGGTAATTTGTGGTCACTTTGTTTTTGCCAAAGGGGATTACTATACACTTTTTGGCGTTTAGCTTGAGGCCATGGCTCTGGCACCAGTTGTCTGTTTCTATGAGGCCCTTTTGGAGGATGCTTGTGTCTGCTGGAGATTCTATTATGGTGTCCAGTTTGCAGTTATCTGTGAACTTGGTCAGCCACAGTCCTTACGTGATGGCCTGTACCTCCGAGAAATATATACCGAACAAGAGAGGTCCCAGGACTGAGCCTTGTGGGACGCCACTTGTAACTGGTTTGGAGTCTGACTTGGCTCCAGCAATTCTAACCATGTGGGTTCTGTCCTTGAGCAAGTTTGCAACCCATCTAGTAACATAGGGGTTTATATTTAAGCTGGTGAGCTTATCTATAATGCCAGAGTAAGGTGGTAGAATGACCCGGACGAAGTAGTTGATTTAAGCCTGCCCAGGCCTTTTGAGGGTTGTTTTTGTAGGAGATTTTGGTAGATTTTTTTTATCTAGGAAAATAGATTTTTTTGCATCATTCTTGAGTTGACTATGTTTTAGATGGTCAAGTGGGGCTTTAGTTCTCCAGCTGGCCCAGACTTTCTAGTTTTGATTTTAGATTTGGTATCTTTTATGAGACTTGGTGCTGTTTGATCTGGAATTTTTTGTACGTGCTGGAGCATGGGAATCGTGGATACTTAGAAACAGGAAAAACATTGACACTGCTATATTCCTAAACGAACTAAAAGCAGCTGACTGATCAAAACTAAAACTTTTACCATTAGAAAAGACTGTAGCTCAATTTAACACTAAATTCCTAAGTGTTTTAAATTTGGTCTGTTGAGGGTTTCCTGCCTTATATTGTATGATATAGGTTAGTAAATGGTCGCGAAGGTCAACAGGGAGAGTGTCAGCTGTGTACCATTGGGATTGGTTATTAACTAGGATCCAGTCTAGGATACTTTCCCTGTTTGTAGGTTCATAGGTTGATACTAGGCTATCTGCCCTAGGGCATTTATAAGCCTAGCCAGAGTGTGTTTGGCTGTCGCCACCCTTTTAGATTAGTTGACTGTGCCTCTGTATAGTAGGTCACAGAAGATAGCCCTTTTGAGGTTAAAGTTTTTTTATCCCAGTGGAAGAGGTTATGGTCTGTTAAAACCCAGATAAGTTTATAGGGGTTTGGGGGGTTCGGAGGAGCATGGGTGCTAGTCGGTATTGAAGTCTTCAAGAACTATGGATGTTCATCGTGTTACACTGCTGCAGTTATCACACTTTGGTTATCCTGTCGTCAGTCGGTTCCGCAGTCGGCTGGAATTCCATAGTCTTGGTCCGGCGTCGGTTGCTGTCACTTCTTCCCTGACGTCAGTGCGCCAGGGGTATATATAATGCAACCAACGCCATTTTCTTAAGTCTTTCTTGCCGTGCGGTGCCCGAAGCAGAAGCAGTTTGCAAGTGCCGGTCGGCCGACTACTGAGGTTTTCGATTTCAAATTTCAGACCGAAGTCTTCTATAAAGCTAAGTACCCCGTTGGGGAAACTTTTCTTGCCTCAGACCGATGTCAGAAAAAGTTAACAATTGCATTTCTTGTGGGAAGCAAATACCTCATAAGGATTTTCATTCTTATTGCATACCTTGCCTAGGCCCAGACCGCGACGTCACTAGTCGTTTTTGTGCTAGATTTAATAAGCATACTATTAAAAGATGCTTTGATTTCGCACAACACTACTTCGGTAGGAAATTTAACTACACCATGCCGTCGGAGCAACCGACTACCGGCATGCACAAAAAAACGCAAGGATAAGGACAGACAGCCCAGGCCTAAGCCAGATTCCGAGGCCTCTGCTGGTCTGGTCTCCAGTTCTCCTGTCCTCAGTAAGGCTCCGACGCAGCTCCTGACTACCACTGATCTGGAACCCGACACCGCTTCAGAATTTTTGACTGAATGTACCAGGCCAACGCAGCCTTTTAGTTCAGGCCCTACCGACGACATTACTGAAAAAGATGTCGGTGCTGCAGAAACGCCATCGGTTTCTGAAGGCGTTTTCAGACCGCTCACCATTAAATCGTTTTCTAAGCCGAAGACTCCTATTGAATCTAAAAAGACTGCACTTCATTCCCCTGTTCAAGGCCCCATGCCTAAGAAACAGATGCTCAAAATGGCTGAAGATTTGATCACTTTAATCAGGGGTTCCCAGCCCCCTCCTGACAAAAGGCCTAGACAAGAGGAAGATTATGCATCCTCTGAAAGTGTCCATTTCTTCAGACTTCTCTGAGGACCAAGATTACTCCTTCTCCCCTTATGAAGATTCTTATGCTGAGGATTCCATTCCCTCAGCCTCTCCTCCTGAAGACTACTCCTTTGGGGAAACTTTGCACATTATAAGGGTACATTTTCACTGGGAAGGTCAGGATTACTCTGACTCTAAGAAAAGGCTGAGAGTTTGTTTTACTCCCCCAACACAGACCACTTGCCATCCCACCAGTTTTGGACATTGTGGATGATGTTTACTTAGAATCCAGTTTTAACCCTGATTCTCTACCTCCTGCTCCGGCTAAGCCTGACAGATATAGAGTGCCTGAGTCCCACAAATTTCTTTACAAAAGCCCTGTTGCTGACCGAGAGACTATCTCCCAGGGTCCCAAGGGGACTAAGGCTTCCATGGCTAAAAATCCTGTACCTTCTGAGAGGGATTTCAGAGCACTAGACAGGTGGGGGAAAAAGGTTTACACCTCAGCCCCACTCTAGCTATGAGGGCACTAAATTGCCAATTTCACATGCTTAAAGCAAAAAATTACCACTCTCCCTCAACAATCTGAATTGAAAGAAATGCAGGATCTGTTGCATGTCACTGAACAGGTGGGCAAACATACCTTACAGTGTGTGGGTTTGATTCTTTGGAGGCCTCCTGCAGGGCAGCTGTCACTGGCTCTGTTATACGTAGGCATGCTTGGTTAAAGGAACAAACTCTACCTGATCGTGTTAAAGCAAAACTTCTAGATGCTCCCTTACAGCAGGATGTTCTTTTTGGAGTTAAAGCAGAAGAAGACTTAAAGAAAATGGAGGATAAGGCAAAATCTATGCAGACAGTCAAAGATTTCCTACAGGTACAGCCCCCTCGCTTCAGCAGAAACTGGCCAACATAAAATTGGTCCTTTCCAGCTGCAGACAGACCACAGAGGGGTAAATACAGACACCCAAGGGGCAGAGGACAACCTCAAGCCCAGTACATACCTCGTCAATGGGGCACTACAACACGGAATGGAGGAGAAGACGGGTCCCAATCTACCAGAAGGCAAACTCATTGACTTGCACCTCATCTGGCCAAGCAACACTCTCTTGGCAGCCCCCTTGGGAGGAAAACTCACACTTTTTTCAGACAACTGGCACATTGTCACAAAGGACAAATGGGTCCTAGACATAATTTTATGAGGATACAGATTCCATTTTCACACCTTGCCAATGAAAAGAGAATGACAAACCTGCCACAAAATCAATGGGCAGAGGCACAAAAACAAATTACAGCTCTCATGGACATGAGAGCCATTCAACTGGTACCTACTCGAGAGCAAGGTCAAGGATTTTGCTCAAGACTCTTTCTAGTGCCCAGAAAGGACAATGCCTGGAGACCAATTCTGGATCTTTCAATTCTAAACACTTACTTGCAAGTACCCAAATTCAAGATGCTAACACTACAGCAGTTTCTTCCCATGTTGGGCAAGGAAGCATGGCTAGTAACGTTGGACCTCAAGGAGGCATACCTGTATGTCCCTATCAGACAAAGTTGCAGAAGATACCTCAGTTTCATTGCAGGTTCAACCCATTACCAATTCTCTGCACTGCCCTTTGGCTTATCTACTGTGCCCAGAGTCTTCACAAAATGCCTGGCACCAGTAATTGCATACTGCAGACAAAGAGGAATTCAAATATACCCATACCTGGACGACTGCCTCATCCAAGCAGAAAGCAAGGACATTCTATTACATCATCTGGCTTTTGTGAAACATGTACTAAATTGCCTGGGGTACACAGTAAACGAAAAGAAGTCAAAACTAGTACCCTCACAAAATATGACATTCCCGGGTGCCAGCTTGAATACAACGGCCCAGAAGGCTTATCTGACGCCAGACAAACAACTGACTCGATATTTCAAAACAATGTCCGCAAAGGCCCAATTAACTGCAAGAAAAATTCTGCAGGCCTTGGGCTTCATGGCATCTTGCATACTACTACCACCATTTGCAAAGCTGCATATGAGGAAATTACAGTGGTACCTAAAAAGCGTATGGTCTCACCACAGCCACAGCTTGGACACAATGATGTCTCTCATTCCCTGCCTACAACAGGAATTTCTATGGTGGTCACAGGCATGTCACCTCAACAAGGGTCAGCCTTTCACCTTGCCCCCAGCCAGGCAAACTATCAACAGATGCATCAGATTACGCCTGGGGGGCTCACATGTCAGGACAGTGCGTTCAAGGCGTATGGACTGCAGGTCAAAGGAATTTGCACATCAATCAGAAACAGATGCTAGCTGTACAGAAAGCTCCGACAGCCTTCAAGGATCTATTACATCCAGGACAACTGACAATAAAGACGGACACCACCACAGTAATGTGGTACATAAGCAAGGGGGTACTCACTCCTACCCTCTGTGCAGACAAGCAATGACCTTTTGGAACACAGCTCTGGCTTACCAAGTTCAGTTAGAAGCTCAATTCCTGCCAGGACAGAAGAATACATTGGCAGACGACCTCAGCAGAAACATCAAGGATCCCCACGAGTGGAAACTAGATCCACAAGTATTTACAATGATAACTCAAAAATGGGGCCTTCCAGACATAGTTTTGAGGGCTGGCAAACAGGTCTATCAACTAACAAAATTTTGTACAAGGGCACTTCACCATCAAGCTTGGAAAGTGGACGCACTCTTTTTCAGTTGGAAAAACCTGACAGTATATGCCTTCCCTCCATTGCCTCTCCTCACAAAGGTACTTCTGAAAGTCGAAAAGGAGAGACCACAACTGATTCTCATAGCCCCAGACTGGCCACGCCAGCACTGGTACCCGCTATTGAGGAATATGGCCCACGGCCCGCCATGGGTATTGCCACAAATTTCCCATTTACTCACACAGCAAAACAGTCAGATCCTTCACAGCCAGCTCAAAACCTTAAATCTGGCTGCATGGCAAATCAACTAAGCATCCAGCCAGCTCCTCTTTCCCAAGCAGTTATGGATGTTATTCTGGAACCTATGAAGCCAAGCACCAGGAAGGCTTATTCGGACAAATGGAAAAGGTTTTGTGCCTGAAACCAATCTAAAGGCCAAGACACAATTCAGCCTCACATGCCTCACATTCTACAGTACTTAACTGAGATGTTGCACAGAGGACTTTCTTTCTCCTCCATTAAAATCCATGCTTCAGCCATCTCGGCCCACAACACAGATCCACCCTTATTTTCGCATCCACTTCTAAGGCAGTTCCTCAGAGGGGCAAAAAACATTAGACCACCCAGGAGAGCACCTACACCAACATGGGACTTCAATTTTGTTCTGGAAAAGCTAACGCTTCCTCCCTTTGAACCAGCTTTCTCTGCAGATCTTCAGTTCCTATCATGGAAGACTGCTCTGCTGCTAGCAATAACTTCAGCTAGAAGAGTCTCAGAGCTACAGGCACTAATGGCAGTGGAACCTTTCCTCATTTTTCATTGACAGAAGTTTCTCTACGAACCAATCCTTCCTTTATGCCTAAGGTGGTTTCCATTGTGGCTTCAAATCAAACCATCCACTTACCCACCTTCTTCCCAAATCCACAGAACAAAGGTGAGAGACTCCTGCATTCTTTTGACTTTCACAGGCAACTTCTTTACTACTTGGACAAAACTAAGGCTTTCAGAAAATCTGACCAGCTCTTTGTATCCTATGCTACAGCTTCTCAAGGGAAGGCTATATCAAAGCAAACCATTTCCAAATGGATAGGTCATTGCATACGTTTTTGCTACACCCATCATGGAAAACCAGTTCCTGCTACCATTAGACCCCACTCTACCAGGGCAACAGCTACTTCTACAGCCTTTCTCAGGGGGGGTTCCAACCAAGGAGATTTTGAAAGCTGCAACTTGGAGTTCAGTACACACCTTTACCAAACACTATCACTTACCACTTTACTCTGACCAGGGCGGGCTTTGCCACTGCAGTTCTGCAGGGCCTTCTAGCCTCCTCTAATCCTCTGATACCTCCACCCATCCTTAGCTTTGGGATTCAACCCAAGTGTGATGACTGCAGCAGGGTAACACAGTGAACTTAGTACAGTTTTGTACCTACCATAAATGTAGATGTTTGAGTGTACACCCTGCTGCAGTCCAGGTTACCCTCCCTCCATCCCCTCTGACCTACTGGCTAAATCTCTTCAATACCTTCCTGATGTATTTGCTTATAGCTGAAGGAATTTTGTGTTTGTGTAAGTTTACTCAATTTGGTACTAATTACTAACCACCTTTTTGGGGGCACCTGACATCTAGGGCAAGAAAAACTGAAGAAAATGGTGTCTGTTGCATTATATATACCCCTGGCGCACTGACGTCAGGGAAGAAGCGACAGCAACCGACGCCGGACCAAGACTTTGGAATTCCAGCCGACTGCGGGACCGCCTGGCTACAGGATAACCCAAGTGTGATGACTGCAGCAGGGTGTACACTCTAACATCTACATTTATGGTAGGTACAAAACTGTACTTTTCTTGGAGATGGGTAGTGGATAAACCAGCATAGGATATCCTCTAGGGTATTTAAGTTGTTGCCTGGCGGAATGTGAGCACAGACTATGTTCAAGTATTTGTTCTGGTTAATCTGTAGTTTGGATGTTCGTGTTTCACTGTAGCCCTCAGTCGGCCCGAATACCAGAGTCTTGGGATTTCTGCGTCGGATGTTGTCGCCTCTTCCATGATGTCAGGTAGTCAGGGGTATAAAACATGCAGTTGATGCCATTACATCAGCTTTTCTTGCCATGTGGGAGCCCGAAGCAGAAACAGTTCGCAAGTGCCGGTCGGCCGCTACCTGAAATTTTCGTTTTTCGAGTTTCAAACCTGAAGTCTTCTAAAGCTTAAGTACCCTGTTGGGGATCCTTTTTTCTTGCTCTAACCAATGTCAGAAAAAGTTAATTGTCTTGCCTGTGGAAAGCAAATATCTCGGAGATTTTCATTCTTACTGCTTCACCTGTTTAGGCCCAGACCATGACTTTCCTTGCGGTTGGTTTTGTGCCTTGTTTAACGCCCAAACTATTCGTCACCAGGCTGTCTTTGTCGCTAAATTCATTAGCTCTCATTCTCCATATTCTGAAATGGATTCGATAAGCCATCCAACTACCGATCTTCCGAAAAAACGTAAGGATAAAGACAGACCGCATAGGTCCAAAACTGCTGACTATGCTTCCATTAAGCTAGTCACCAGTCCGCCGGTACTCAGTGAGGCACCTTCGCAGCCCCTGATACCCGCTTCTACAGATTTGCAGGCCTCTGCTGAGACCCATTCAGAGTCTTGTATGCCACTAGTTGCTTCTTCAACTAAAGAACCTGCAGCTGTCTCTACCTTGGATGGGTCCGGAGCCGCTGTGCATGCACCGGCTTCTGAGTGTATTCTGACCTTCCGATGTTCGTATTAAACCAACAACTTTGTTTTTGACTAAAACTGTTGAGTTTTTCAGGCCCAGAGTTTGCACTATGCCTAGAAAACTGACAACCAAAGCTCATGCTCAAGCTTCCCATGCCACAGAAACAAATGCTTAGAATGGCTGAAAACCTTATAACTGTAGAGGAAGCCAGCCTTCCCCCTCTAAAATACAATTGATTTTTCTTCTGATTCTACATACCACCAGTCTGATGACTCTGATCCTTCTGATTACCAGGACATACCCTTATTTACCTATGAGGATTCAGGTGCAGAGGGTTCCATTCCTTCTGCCTCCCCTCCAGAGGACTTTTCTTTTGGTGAAACCTTGCATACCTTGAGAGCATTTCCGCTGGGAATACCAGGACTACTCTGTCCAAAAAGAGACTCTGCGAATTTTTAGACTTGCCTCAGCACAGGCCTCTAGCTTATACCCCCTGTCCTGGATATTGTAGAGGTCTTCATGGAATCCGGTCTTAAGCCTGATACTTTACCACCAGCTCTTAGAAAGCCTGACTGGTGCTACAGAGTACCTGACTCTCACAAATTTCTCTCTGAAAATCCCACTGTGAAAGCCAGAGACAATTTCCCAGGGACCTAAAGGCATTAAGGCTACTACAGCCAAAAACCCTTCCCCATTGGACAGGGATTTTAGAGCTTTAGACAGATGGGGTAAGAAGGTATATACCATTGCAACTCTTGCCATTGGGGCTTTGAATTGCCAGTTTCACATGTTGAAGTACCAGCAGCGTATTATGGAACTAATTAAACAAAAAATGTTGCTTTCAGATTGTAAAGAAAATGAAGATTTACAAGAGTTACTGCATTCTGCAAACAGGTCGGTAAACATACTTTGCAGTGTGATTTTGATGCCTTAGAAGCTTCTTGCAGGGCTGCCGTCACGGAGTCTGTACTGAGAGGGCATGCTTGGCTTAAGTAACTGCATTAAACCAGGAACGTTTGTTTGGCACAAAAGCAGTAGTTCTTAAAAAATGGAGGAAAAAGCTAAATATATGCAAACTGTTAGATTTCTTATGGGTGCAGCCACCTAGATTAAGTAGGCATTGGCCTTCTAAAAACTGGTCATTTCCAGTCCCTCCCAGGCCTTCTCAGACCAAACCCAGGAGCAGCACACCACCAAGACTACAGTCTCAGGGTATGCAGAGATCTAAACAATGGAGTGCTCCCACCTCAAAAACAGGGAGTGGTAAGCCACCCCCTTATGGAAAAAGTTCACAATGACTTGTCTGTCATCCTTCCCATCCATGCCCAAGTACTTGCACCCCTAGGAGGAAAACTCACCTTGCATGCAAAAAAACTGGATGTCCATTGCCCAGGACCAGTGGGTCCTAAACATTGTATCCCAGGGATACAGGTTCTACTTCCACTCTCTGCCAAGCCCAAGTGGGTTGCCAAACCTTCCTCCAAACCAGTGGGTAGAGGCTCAAAGGCAAGTACTTTCTCTTAGTATCAGGGCTGTTCAACCTGTTCCAATAGAGCAAAGGGGACAGGGTTTCTATTCCAGACTCTTTCTGCTGCCCAGAAAAGAGTGCTCTTGGTATCCTATCCTGGATCTGTCAATTCTCAACACCTTCCTGGTGGTCCCAAAATTCCAAATGCTTGCACTGGAACATCATCTTCCTATGCTAGCCAAGAACGCCTGGCTAGTCACCCTAGTCTTAAAAGAAGTTTATCTGCACATCCCCATAAGGGAATCTTGCAGGAAATATCTATGTTTCAGGACAGGCTCTATGCACTATCTACTGCGGCCAAAATATTCAGAAAGTGCCTGGCTCCAGGCCTGATTCAGGCAAACAGTCTGGAATTGCTACTTCACCACCTGGCATTTGCAAAGAGACTTTTAACTTCTCTGGGGTACACCATCAATGAAAAGAAATCACAACTGGTGCCCAGCCAGAAGATTGTATTCCTGGAAGCAAGCTTGAACAACTTCCCAGATGGCATTCCTCACTCCAGAAAAACAGGTTTATTTGACAAACTACTTCAAACTTATGGCCATCAAAACCCAGCTGTCTGCAAGAAAAATACTGCAAGCCTTGGAGTTCATGGCCTCATGCATTCTACTAATTCCATATGCAAGACTGCATATGAGGAAACTGCAGTGGTACTTAAAAAGTCTCTGGTGTCAACATTCTTAGGACCTGGAAACACTGATTCCTATCATTCCTAGTCTAAGGGCAGAGTTCCTTTGGTGGGCAGAGGCATGCAACCACAACAAGAGACTTCCTTTCACTCAACCCCTCGCCGCCCAAACCCTGACAACAGACTCATCAGACTGTGCATGGTGGGCTCACATGGCAGGCAAATGCATTCAAGGCAAATGGAGCCCAGGACAAATTCCCCCTGCATATCAGTCAAAAAATGTTAGCTGTACAGAATGCTTTGACAGCCGTTAAATACCTTATCCTTCCAGGACAACTCCTGATAAAGCCAGACAACACCAAGTTATGTGGTACATAAGCAGGGGGGAACTTATTCCTACCCACTTTGCAGGTTAGCCATGGCCCTGTGGAACACAGCCTTGAACAGCCAAGTGCACCTGCAAGCTCAATTCCTGCCAGGCAAACAATTCACTGGCAGACTTGAACAGAAGTCTACTGGACCCACATGAGTGGAAACTGGAACCCAACTCATTCAAATTTGTAATCCGCAGGTGGGGGACACCAGACGGGAACTTCTGTGTTCCCCCAAAACCATCAATTGAGCAAATTTTGCACCAGAAATCCTCACAGCCAAGTGTGGAAAGTGGATGCTGTGTCCTTTACATGGGAAAACCTGTCAATTTATGCCTTTTCCCCCTTTGCCCCTCCTCTCATAAGTACTACTCAAGATCAAACAGTACAGACAAAGGACAGTCCTTATTGCCCCAGACTGGCCACGTCAGCACTGATGCCCACTCCTATGCAGTCTGACAGCAGTGCCACCCTGGCACCTACATTAGACTCCTTCCCTGCTGTCCCAGCATGAGTGACAGATTTTGCATCCACAGCTGCAAACCCTGAACCTTGCAGCCTGACTTCCCCTGAATACACCACCCGCAACCCTCAGCAAACAGGTGCTGGACATCATCCTTGAGGCCAGAAGGTCTAGTACTAGGAAATCCTATTAAGAAAAGTGGAAAAGATATTGTTCTTGGAGCCAGTCTCAAGGAAAGGACACAGCCATGTCCACCTTATCTCAAATCCTAGATTACCTAGCAGAGCTGCTCCACAAAGTCCTGTCCTCATCAATTAAGATTCATGCCTCTGCCATTTCAGCTAATTACAATATTGAGCCACCTCTTTTCTCACCCTCTCATCAAACGGTTCCTGAGAAAAGCTAATGATTTAAGGCCTCTGAGAAGAGCTCCCACCCCTGCCTGGGACCTTAACTTTGTACTAGAGAAGCTCACGCTTCCCCCTTTTGAGCCTGCTGCTACAGCAGAGTTAAAATTCCTCTCTTGGAAAACAGCCTTACTTCTAGCCATCAGTTCAGCAAGAAGAGTGTTTGAGTTACAGGCACTAATGGCTGTGGAACCCTTCATTGTTTTCCATGCTGACAGGATTTCTCTCAGGACTAACCCGTCATTTATGCCCAAGGTGGTGTCCAGTGTGGCTTTAAACCAATCCATCCATTTACCAACCTTTTTCTCTAATCCTCAGAATAAAGGGGAAAGGATCCTGCACTCCATGGATGTGCACAAGACAGCTCAGGTTCTACCTTGACAGGACTAAACCTTTCAGAAAATCTGACCAGCTGCTAGTCAGCTTTGCCACAGGGGCAGAGGGCAAGACCATTTCAAAGCAAACCATTTCCAAATGGATAGCACACTGCATCCATTTCTGCTACAAACACCATGGAAAACCTACCCCACAGGAGATCACAACTCGTTCCACTAGGGCTACCTCAACCTCTACAGCATTTCTCAGGGGAGTTCCTATCAGGGACATCCTGGAAGCTGCAACCTGGAGTTCTGTACACACCTTCACCAAGCATTACCACTTACCTATCTTTTCTAAATCCAAAGCTGGATTTGCCACAGCGGTTTTACAAGGCCTGGTAGTCAGCCCTAATACTTCTTGACTGCCTCCACCCTTCCTCAGCTTTGGGAATCAACGCAAGTGTGATGACTGCAACAGTGAAACACTAAGAACGTAGTACAGTTGTGTACAGTTAACATAAATGTAGGTGTTCGAGTGTATTCACTGTTGCAGTCCTGGTTACCCTCCCTTCAGCCCCCTGACTCTTCTATACTTTCTACCTATCCTCTTTTTGGTCATACATTATGTCAGTGGTATTTATTTTTTACTGGAGGTGTTCCACACCATGTAATTGCTTCCTATTTTGGGGGCTCTTGACATCTGGGGTAAGAAAAACTGATGTAATGGCATTGGCTGCATGTTTTATACCCCTGACAACCTGATGCCATGGAAGATGCGACAGCATCCGACGCAGAAATCCCAAAACTCTGGTATTCGGGCCGACTGAGAGCTACCTGCAGGCAGATAACCCAAGTGTGATGACTGCAACAAGTAAATACACTCTAATATCTACATTTATGTTAAGTGTATACAACTGTACTTTGAGAAGTTCTGCATTATTGAATTGGGTGGTTGAATGGTGTCTCTATTAAGAGTATTTTTGTAAAGGACTGCTATCCCACCTCCTTTCCTTGTAGTACGGTCTAACTGGTGAGTATTCTATCCTGGAGGTAGTATCTCCTCAGTAGTACTAGGTTTTATCCAGGTTTCCGTAAGACACTGTGTGGGGAGTGGGTTGCTAGGAGGGGGCGTGTAGGTTGAGAATCTTACTGTTAATACTTCTAATATTTAGGTGAAATGCTAGGAGAACTAGTGGGAGGAGAAAGGGGTAGCTTGACTGTGGGGGTTGTGGTAGGGGAGTGAAGGTTATTGGGTGTGGGTGGGCTAGGATTGGGATGGATATTCCCATGTGTTACAAGGTTATAGTGACAGGATACTCTAAGCTTTAGGAGTTTGTTTATAAGTTTTTATAATCTTTGTCTGTAGGATTGTTTTGTAGCGTTACATGGGTGATATTTTGTTAGGGTGGTAGATTTGGTGTGCTGGGGATGATAGTGTTTGGTGTGTGAAGGAGTGAGTGGCTGTTTGACCATTTGGGTAGTGAATACCACGGTCAAGTTTTTGTTCGTAGCCAGTAAGATAGCAAAATAGAAGTAGTATAGGCAGTAGAGTAATTAGTATTTTTTTTTTTGCATTTTGTTGGGGGGGGCAATTTAGATGGTTGAATGTGCTAACAGGGTGTGGAAGAATCGAAAAGAAGGAAATTGGTTAAAGTGGAGGGCTGTTCAGTGATTTATGGGGTTCTGATTGGTACTTGACATGATGGGAGTGGCTAAATTTAGTTTAAATGTAGCACTAGTGGGGGTGGGTGGGAATTGGAGGCAGGGAGGGGAGCGGAGCAAGCCCGAGTGCAGCAAGGGCGAGTGGAGCTGGGATAACACTGATTCAAAGTATTTCCTTAGGCTTTTAGGTATGTATGGTTGGCTGTATTTTTAATTTGTGTTTTGCACCAATTTGTAGACTGTTTAAGCTTTATTTTGTACACTTGCAGGTTAATTTTATAGCTGCAGGGTATAATTTTCAGGGGGACAGCCTAAAAGGGTGCCTTTAGACCCAGGTCAGCAGTATACAGTACTTTAAATTCTAATCTATGTTCTGTTTTTAAAGACACAGCAACTTTAACTGTGCAATTTGGTGCAACTTTTTAGCATTGGGAGCATTCTTTAAGCGCCTGGAAGTTTGGTGCTGGTCACCCAGTACGGCTGAATTGAACAGTTTAAGCAGAAAGACTTTAGATAAAGAAGTAACCTTAGTTAAGTTTGTTATTGAGGGTAGACCAGTGTGGTTGTCCATTTTATTTTTCTTTTCAAAAAAATTCCTAACTGGATGCAGACCTAACTGTGCGAGCCTTTCAGGGTGGGAGCAGTGAATAGATAATACCCAATAGATATTTAGTGTTAATTCATCAGCAGAAATAGAAGTATAGCAAAAAATTTATTGAACAGTGTTTCATGCCATATATAACACAGCGACTGAGAGAAAAAGCATAATCCTTACATTAATAGTACACTGCACTGCCCTAAAACAGTTTCAAGTATTTGGTAGATAAATAGAACAAGTAAGCAGGAATATAGCACGTATACGACAAAACTCTAATCAGTGTCACAGTATTTTGCATCTTGTATCTTTAGCCTGAAAATAAAGCCCAAATGCTACTAACATTGAAAAGTAGGCGGTTTGTACAGAGTCTAGAATTTATGAAGTAGTCTAAATTCTGCAACAAGGTTAGTGATCTACAAACAATCACTTCAGTTTAGCAGCAACAAGAAAGCACAAAATCATTGCCCATTGCATTTTTCAGCCTCTTGCATTAATGCACATTTAAACATTGAGTCGGCATAACATTTCTCATTATTAAATCTACACTTGTATTTAATCAGAGTAAGTAACACAAAATTACATACCAGCTTTACAGCCATTTCACACAGATTAATTGGAGGAAGTGTGAGGAAGGGCTCTGAGCTAAGTAATCTGTGATATGTAACATTGTGTCCTGTTTTTTGCTTATTTCTGAGTTATTTATAGCACTTTTATTGTCTGTGTATACTTTGCTAGCTAGTTTCACTGTGTGAGGTATTAACTAGAATTTTCTACAATTGTTAAGCATCTGGTTTGGTTTGTTCTGATTTTTGTTTTCCACCCTCCCTCTCTATTGGTATCCTGTTTTTATACTTTGTGGCTTTGCAGTTGCCTTCCCCTACTGTAAATTTGATCTGGGACACTCCTCCCAGTCTAGTGTCATTACCTCATACTACCTAATCCAGGGAGAACATTTGAGAAGGCCAACCCAGTTAGTTTCTGCTCCTCCTTTCCCCTTTCCACTTAAAAAAAATTGTTTCCTGCCTTTCCTGTAAGTCTAGTCCAGATACAGGTTTGCTGTATCTATGACTGTAAGCTTCTGAGCCCCCAAGCCTTTGTGTTGGAGGGAAGCCTTCTAGCTTAATTTTGTTTTAGAACTATCCAACGAAGAAAAGATATGGAGAGCACATTAAAGATCTGCCTTCCGAACAGCAATAATACAGTCCAACAAAGATCAATGCAGATCAACACTATGTAAAATCTATAAAACGTAGTTTAATAAGACAATGTTAAAACCATAAAAACAATACATCCAATCCTGTGAAAAGTGCTTTCGGGCTCTTGCCCTTCATCAAATAGATTATAAAAGTACCAAAGTACATTTTATATTAACAGCCAATCATATTCATACTGGACCAACCACATTTCAGTCTTGTACCCACCTGTTCTTCAAGGCGGGCTTCATAGGAATAACCTCATTATGCCCTGGATATCTGAGCTTGGAGATTAATTGTCCACCTTGTTTCTTCCCTTTCAGAATAGTTTTTTTTATACATCTCCCCCTCTAAAAAAAACTCTTATGCATATTCCATATTGCCCTAAACTTAAAGTGATGTCCCTCTTTTTCATGAGTGTGCTTATATAGTGCATTGTGTTGGTTTTTGCACCCGAGATTCACTTTTAGAAATATAGTGAAGGGGCAGGTTAGCAGAATATCTGGGATCTGTACAGAAGAGAGTGAAGCTGAGATAGAAAAGTTGGAAAAACATTTTATGAACAGAGGTTATAGTCAAAAATGTTCGTAATGAGACCAGCTGCAAAGTGGAATAGAGAAAAGGTAAGATGGATCCTCTGCCAAGAAGTAACCTAAGTCACGATGATACTGAATGTAACAACAGTATAGGTACTGAAGTATCAAAAACTAGAATGATATTCACATATAGTAACAACATTCATGGGGTGTGTGACATAAAGAAAAACTGGAACATTTTAAAAACTGATGAGAAGTTAAGACTAGTAGGAGATCAACCTAAGTTTGGCTTTAGAAGAAACAAGGACCTTAAGTATATATTGGGACAGGAAAAAAATGAACGAAAAGAAAAAGCGTATTAAGGAAGGTACACGATCATGTGGCTCATGCAAAGCTTGTGGCTTCAGTAACAAGGAAACTAGTTTTAAACATCTGGGCACACACAGGAATTTTGAATTTAAGGCTACATGTAGGACAATAGATATTGTTTATCTTGCTGAATATCTGCTATATTCATGTTTTTATGTAGGAAAAAGCAATAATATGTTTAAGGTTAGGATCCTGCAACATTTATCCTCTATCCGAACCAAAAACCAACACAATGCACTATGTAGGCACAATAGTGAAGAAGAGGGACATCACTTTAAGTTTGGGGCAATATGGAGTATGCGTAAGAGCTTTAGAGGGGGAGGTATAAAAAAAATTGTACTGAAAGGGAAGAAACAAGGTGGATAATTGAGCTCAAGGCTCATAGATATCCAGGGCTTAATGAGGTTATTCCTATGAAGCCCGCCTTGAAGAACAGGCGGGTACAATACTGAAATGTGGTTAGTTGCCAGTATGAATATGATTGGCTGTTACTAGTATAAAATGTATTTTGGTACTTTTATAATCTATCTGTTGAAGGCCAAGAGCTCGAAAGCGCTTTTCACAGAATTGGATGTATTGCTTTTTATGGCTTTAACATTCTTATTAAACTACGTTTTATCAATTTTACATGGTGTTGATCTGCATCGATCTTTGGACTGTTTCTTAGAACAGTTTTCTAGTTTCAGCTCTCAAATCTGTTTCTTTGAGCTCAGCACTTGTTCAGAACTCATTGTAAGCACTAAAGCTACAAATTACTACAGCACTCAACTTTCCTCACTTGTCTAGAAGAAAACGTTTTTTATTACTTAATAATAAAGCACCTATCCAGACATGTCCAAGGGTAAGCTCCTGGTGTTTTCTGCTGTCTTCCTGATGAACCTGGGCATCTTAGGGCAATACAGCAATTGCCTCATGTACGCAGAAAAACCCTCTCCTCCTACCACCCAACACTACAAGCTGTGAGAGATGCACTTATATAGCCAAACTAGAAGCAAAGCTCTCTTTACCCAAGACTGGACTAGACAGGCAAGAGGAGAAGGTAAACACTTGCACCACACCACACTCCTCACATAGTCCCTCAAAACCTACACCACCAAAACACACAAACATAAAACACACACCTACATTCGCGGGGGCTGTCAAAAAAAATCTATCCAAGCAACAGGGACCTCCAAAGCAGAAACGCAAGCAACCTCCATCCCCCAACACGACCCATATGAAACATAGCCCACAAACTCAATGTGCCACTCAACCACAGCCCATAAGGCATAACGTATCAGACACTCTAGTCATAGGTGACTCTATAGTCAGGCACACTGATGTTCCACTCACCAGGCTAAGCAAGGAGAAAGTTACTGTCAGCTGCCTGTCCGGTGTCAGGATCCGCCACATAACTCATGCACTCGGGTTACTCAAGTACAAATATTGACACTCCTCATTGTCCATGTTGGTGTGATTACCTGAGACGTACCTCCCTGGACTACATGAAAAGAGACATGGAGGAGATGTCTGATCTTGTAGCCCAGGCAGGTATGACTGTAGCTGTGAGTAGCATCCTGCCATCACCCAGAATGATACCACAGTACAAGGCCAAATTGATTGACTTCAACAATTAGTTAAGCTTCTGGTGTCATTCTATGGGGGTTCAGTATTTGTCTGCCTGAGATGACATGATCGACAAACCATGATGCTTTGCCAGAGATGGCCTGCACCTGCAGCCCGTGCGATTCCAGATACTGGCTAAGGCTCTAGCCACCCCTATAATGCCTTTTTTAGGCACGATTCAAATGACAAATTCACCACCGTAACAGGTACAAGCAAGCAAAATCTGAGGGTAATGCTACTTAATGCTAGAAGTCTAAACCTCAAAGTGTACTTACTCGAGGCACTCCTTAAAATGGAGAACATCGACATCTGTGCAGTGACAGAGACCTGGTTCAAGGCTCCAAAGAACACCCCTGCATTACCAGGCTATAATTTAATTTATACCACACCTTTCAGCCACCTAACCTTGACCGAAGCACTAAAGGCGGAGGGATGTCCATATTCATTAAGGATATCCACACCTCCAGGCTAGTGCTCAGCATAATGCATCCGAGATTATCCAAGTGCAACTAACTCTGGGCAAGACCGCAGTCCAAATTGTAGCTTGCTACAGATCCCCCACCATGCCCCAGGATTCCCACTCATTTCTTGATACACTGGAAAATATTAGGGTACATACTAACACCTTAATAATGGGTGATTTCAAATACCCCAACATTAACTGGGAAAACTACTCGTGTACCAACTCTTGTGCTCAACGTTTTCTGGAATTCATAAATTCCAACACCTTGGATCAACTTATTTACACCCCCACCAAGGGCAGCAATGTCCTAGACCTGGTCATTACCAACATGGTCAACCAGAAGTCAATTCCTCGTTGGTCAGATCTGACCACAAGCAAATCACCCTAGACATCCACATCCCACCCCCACTCCGCCCATTAGGGAAACCACCGTAAAAAATTTCTACAAAGCCAACTTCAAGCTTCTTAAGACAGAAGTGGCAAACTTCAGGACAGCCTTGCTGATGGACAATAGAGGGTATGACTGCTGAATCCAATACAACTGCACTTTATAAGCACTTACACGAGTGCATGGATCGTGCAGTCCCTAACCGATCCAAGATGCTGTCCTCCAAAACAAGGAAGCCAATCTGGTGGTCCCCTGCCATAAACTCTACAACAGAAGAAAGGAACTTGCAAAAACAGGAGTAAAATCCCATGATTGGAGGAACTCAGTGGTCAGCCTCAGTAAGAAGCTGAGATCTCTCATAAAATCCTCCAAAGCTAGTTACGAAAACAAAATCGCCACTGATTTTAAAGACAACCACAAACCATTCTATAGCTATATCAAGAATCTCAATGGCAGCACTCAGATCTGCAGCACAGTGGCACTAAATGTACAGAACCAACTGATATTGCCAATATCCTGACAGATAGGTTCAGTGCTAACTTTACCCCTCTCTCATCCCCTAAAGGGCCAATCTCTATACCGGAAGAATGCAAAGTTCCTGTAATCATGGCTGCACAGGTAAAAAACACTCTCCAAAGCCAAGAACACAGCATCCATGGGACCTGACAACATCCCAGGCTGCGTTCTATAAGAACTACAGAACGAACTGGCACCCCACGTAAGTAACCATGTTCAATCATAGCCTCACCTCTGGCTTTGTGCCCACTGAATGGCGCACAGCAATGGTTATCCCACTCCACAAAGGGGGAGCCACCACTGACGCCAGGAATTACCGCCCCATTAGCCTGACTAGCTTGGTCTGCAAGGCAGTGGAATGTATCATCATGGAACTTATAAACAGTGACATTGGTAATCTCCAAACTCTGGACTCTACCCAGTTCGGGTTTGTAAAAGGCAGATCATGTCTCCTAAACGTGATAGACTTCTTTAAAGCATTCACCAAAGCCGTAGATGAGGGTAAGGTGGTTCAGTCAGCCTATCTAGATCTTGCCAAGGCTTTCGACACCATCCCCCACTCAGGAATTATAGATAAGCTCACTAAACTAGGTATAAATCCCTATGTCACAAGATAGGTTGCCAACTGGCTCACTGACAGAACCCACACTGTGAAAGTAGCAGACTCTAAATCCAACTTCAGACCATTGACAAGTGGAGTACCACAGGGTTCAGTCCTGGGTCCTCTCCTGTTTGGTATCTACTTCTCTGAAGTGCAGGCCAACACAGAAGGTCATTGGCTAACAAAGTTCGCAGATGACTGCAAACTAGGAGCCATAATCAAAACTCCTAACGATGGGGACAAACTACAAAAGGGCCTCACTGAGACAGATGCCTGGTGTCAAAGCCATGGCCTCAAGCTCAATGCCAAAAAGTGCATTGTCATCCCTTTTGGTAAAAACTCTGTACCCATGAACTTACCCACATAGGTGGTAGTCTACTTAACACCGAAAGTGTGAGACCTTGGGACACAGGTGGACAGTAGTCTCACTTTTGATAATCAAATCACCACAGTAGTCAGGAAATCCTTCTACATGGCACACATTATCACAAAAGGTTTCTCATCCAGGAAAAAGGACGTCATTGTTCCCCCCTACTCATCAGTCATTAGACCCATTATAGAGTACAATGCCCCTTTTGGTATGTACCTCACAAGACATCTACAACAACTGGAAAGGCCACAGAAATACCTCACAAAGAGGATTACAGGCCTCAAACAGATGCCCTATGCAGACAGTCTAAAAAAAAAACTCCAGCTTTACTCCGTCGCATATTGCCTACTCAGAGGTGATCTCTGCCTAACATACAAAACTGTGTCAAACCCAGCGCTGTTGGACATGCTCCACTTAAAGAAATCCCAATCCTTCTGAGCTACGTGCTCTAGGGACCTAAACCTTGTCTCTACAATAAACAGAACATGCTGGACGGATAGATTCCTGTCCCAGAGACTTCCCATACTCTGGACCAAACTACCTATCTATATTAAACAAAGCTCCTCATTAGCACTCTTCAAGAAAATATTGATGATTGGATGGGAGATAGGAAATTCACCCTGGGGATCACTTCTGTGGCTCTTCTTGACAGCGGCACAGGAAAATTATTTTCTTGGGTGGCAAAAGCCAGGGTACCATTTGGCTTGGGTTATATAGGCCCTGGGGCCAATAGCCTAGTTACCTACCTATGACAGCCGTCTGGGTCGGGACCACTGGAGAGTTTGAAGAATCGAGGTTAATTGAGGTGGTCAAGTAACCTTGGATTGTTAGCAAGGCATGGGGAGGGGGTACGTGTAAGGGGCTAACCCCACCAGAGGAATCCTCAGAGCCTGTGATTAAAGTCAGAGCCTGTGATTAAAGTAAGAGGCTTTTTTCTTACTTTTGTACTTTCTTTACATTCTAATCTATGTTCTGTTTTTAAACAGCAACAGTAAGATGCTTGGTTGTATGTGTGGCTGTATTTTTAATTTGTGTTCTGCACCAGTTTGTAGACTGTTTAAGCTGTATTTTATACACAAATTAAGATCCTGAGCTTTTCAAGATTCCTTTAGTTTCTGAAAAAGACCAGGTGCCTTGGGCCCATTTTGGACCTTGGTACTTGAATCAGTTTGTGAAACAATGGTCTGGATGGTCATGGTTCAGTCCATTCTGCCTCTTGAGTTGAGAGCAGGTTGTGGTTGATAAACCTTTGGGATGCCTACTGTCATATCAAGATAATGAAGTCCAGGAGCATGTTCAGCAGACCCACTGCAGTACTAGTGTATTGGTAATAGTGCCCTACTACCCTCCCCCTGGCGGTCTCTCAAAGCTCAGAACTCCTCCCACTGTTTGATAGGGTGAAGAACCAGTCACATGGCAGGACCGTGGTAGTCCTTCATGCTTTGAGTCCAAGCCCATATGTCAGTAAAGCAGTGTGCTCTACAAACAGCTTCTGTTATAGTTGAGTGGAACTTTTGCAACTGTACTTTTCTGCTTACGACTAGGAGCCATTCGCTTCCAGTTTATAGCACTTCTGTTTGGTCTCGTTACAGCCTTCAAGGTTTTCTAATGCATGGCAATGGTGGCAGTGTTGAGGCTGCAGGGGTTCCACATGTTCCCTAGTCTGGCTTCTCGTAGCACCCGCCAGAAATCTTGTTCAGTGCAGGGACGACTTACTCAAGTTAGCTCAACACTTGGAAATTAGTGTAAACTTTAAAAGCCAGCTGACATGAACAATAGAGTTTATAGGGTGCTACAGCATCCCATATTGCCAAGCTTCGACTTGAGTTCTCTTTTCCATCACAAAGCTTCCAAATTATTTTCAGTTCCCCCCAAAAAGGTTAATTCTTCTACAGGTATCAGTGGGGACATCCATTATGCTGGTTCCTCAGGCAAGATATTACACGAGACTGTTACAGTGCATTGTCTCTGTCCAGTAGTCAGTGATGCATGAACCCCTATAGTTCTCCATACTCCGTGTCAGTGTACAGATGTCACATTCTTTGTTGGTTGACCTCCCCACTAGTCGCATACATTTGACATTTCACTTCCAACCTCCAACAACCTCTGTGAGCACAGATGCCTCCCTTTTGTGGTGGGGAGTGCATTTTGAAGTGAAATTGACTCAAGGCACTTGGACGACTATGCCTTGGGAATGAGAGCAGTCCTAGCATTGCAGGCCTTTCAGGACTCCCTACCTAAGGGTGTGAGATCCATCCAGACAGGTGGAATGGCAGTGGTCTGGTATATCAACAAGCAAGGGAGAGACTGTATCTGTTGTGCCTGGAAGCTGTAAACCTGTTGTAATGGGCAATGTCTTCCCAACGCTTTCTTTTGACAGTTCATATCCTGGGGAGTTTGCATTTTGGACAAATTAAGCAGTTCTGTTTTGTCTCAAGTGGTCCCTCAACTGGTCAGTGGCAACTATAGTTTTCAGTTGCTGAAGACTGCCAAGCTGTGATCTCTTCACATCCCACCTGAACACCAAGTGCAGCAGCTATTTTGCCCTGGTTTCCTGAGAGGGGCAGTCACCAAATGGATACTGCAGTCCAAAATTGGCCCTCAGGTTTCCTTTATGCAGTTCCACCCATTCTTAAAAACTTGTTTCTCAAAGCCATCCAGTGCATCACTGCAGTAATTCTCATTGCTCCTTTCTTGCCCAAGCAGGTGTGGTTCCCCTTAATTTGGCATAGTCTGAATCCCCCTCCCTTGGTGGCGGATCTTCCAAACCTCTCACCTGTCTGGCCATCCTCTGAGACTTGAAAGCCCTGAAATTAACCACCAGTTCCATTGATGGCCAGAGATGCAATGCTTTCCCATCAGTCATGTTTTGTTTTCCTCACAAAAAATGAAGATGAGGCAACTTCAAAATCCTGTGTGCGGATTTAATGGCCACCAAGAAAATGGTCTTCAAAGAAAGATATTTCAGCTCACAGGAAGAAGCAGGTTCAAAGGGCGGGAGAATAATCTTGGATAGGACTAAATTCAGATTCCATGGAGCGGCAGGTGATCTAATTGGTGGTCTTAGATGCGTAGTACCCTTCAAAAAGGCCTTTGTCATTTTGTGGGACATACCGTTTCCTGATTCACCTATATGGAAATTAGATGCAACAGCCAGTTGTACCAGAATGGCTGCTGCTGCAGCTCCTAAGTTGAACAGTTTGGTCAGAAACTCTGATGTCTGAAATGGAGGCTAGAAAGGAGTCAATGTTTTGCTGAGCCCAGGTTGAAAACCTCTTCCCCTTACTGAGGTATAATTTCCTGGTTGAAGACTTATGTGAGGATAAAAGAATGTTGAGCTTCCTCTGAAAAATTTTAGAACCTGGCTATTCTGGGGATTGGCGCAGCCAAGCTGTCAGTTTGATGGACTGAAGTAAAGAGCTCCTGATGAGTGGGTCAAAAGATCGGTGCTGGGCCCAGGTTCCAAGTTTCTTCTAGATGATGCTTCAGAAAGGGGAACCATATTTGACGAGGCCAATATGGGGTTAAGATAAGTGTCCTTCCCAGAAAACTGGCTTTCTGCAAAACTTTGGGAATCAGGGGAAAGGGAGGGAAGGCATAAAGGAGTCCCGGGGGCCAATAGTGTACGAGTGCGTCCCTCGGGGACTGTACCTGTTGAGGGATCAGGGCAAACTAGTTGATGCAAGTGGTGTTTGTGGGAGTCGCAAAGAGGTTGCAGCAAGGTTGGCCCCATCTACAGGAAATCATTTCCGCTATTTCGTTTTTGAGGGACCACTCGTGAGGCAACAGAATTGCCCTGCTGAGTTTGTCTGCTGTCATGTTGAATTTTCCCGGGATGTGTGTTTCTTTCAGAAAGTGCTGGGTGGACTCTGCGTATTTCCATATTCTTGGAGCCTCTCTGCATAGGGGATAAGATCTGGTTCCACCTTGTTTGTTTATATACCAGACTACGGGTATGTTGTCTGACTGGATTGAAATTGTGCCCATTGGAACAGAGTCTTGAAAGAACTGCAACGCTAAGAGAACCGCTATCATCTCTAGGACATTTATATGCAGTTAAGCCTCGTGTACCTGCCATGTACCTTGGGGTGTCCGTCCCTGATAATGCCCCCCCCCACCTGATCAGGGAGGTGCCTGTGGTCACCATTGCAACTGGAACAGGAAGGACAAAGGGACGTCCCATGGTTACCAATTCGGACATTAGCCACCACCGAAGATCCTCCTTGCAAGAGTTGGTTATCAGAACTAGGTGTTTCATTGGTAAGTCCTGAAAGGTCCATTGTGTGAATAGCCACTGAAGAATGCACATGAGATCTCACCAGGGGTATTGTAATGATAGTTGCCATGGTGCCCAGCAGCCTGAGAATCTACGATGCTGGTGCGTTGTGTTTTGAAAGGAGATCTACAATTTGATGTCCTAGGGCAAGCAGTCTTTCTGAAGGAAGATCAAGGACATGTTGACTGTTTGTCTGCTCTTAGAAATACTGTATGCTGCAATGGCAATAAAGCAGACTTTTCTGAATTTGTGATGCCCAGTTGAAAACAGATCTAAGGCATTGTCCCTCGCCTGTATAAGCTGATGCCTGGTGGGTGCGGTGAGGAGCCAGTCATCCAAATATGGAAACACTCTGGTTCCTTGAAGTCTCAAGTGAGCCATGACCACTGCCATACATTTGGTGAACACACTGGGGGCTGTAGTGAGACCGAAAGTTAGGGCTCGAAACTGGAAATGACTGGCTTCCAGCCTGAAGTGCAGGTGATCCCTGGATGGCCTGGCCATTTTGATAAGGTAGTACACATCCTGAAGATCTGTTGAGCACATCCAATTGTCTTTCCCTAGGATTGGGAGTATAGACTGAAGCGTGACCATCTGGAACTTTCTTTTGTACATACTTGTTGAGTCTGCTCATGTCCAAAATTGGTCTCCAGTCCCCTGTTTTGTTTGGCACTAAAAAGAATTTTGAGTAAGTTCCGGATCTTTGCTGGTCTGCTGGGACTGGTTGGATGACTCTTGTAGGAAAAAAAAAAAAAGTTTTTGAACCTCTACTGTTGCAACATCCCAAAGACTGGGTGGAACGTCCGGGATTCCTTTTGTTGGTTTGGGGTCTGTATGAAAGGGGATGAAATAGCCTCTGGATATGACATTTTGTACCCATCTGTCTTTAGTAATTTTGAGCCAGGTGCCTCGGTACAAAGATAAACCTCCCCCGACTGCCTTCAGAGCAGGACAGTCAGGCCTCCTTTCAGGAGCGCTGGTAGTGATTCCCAAGGAACTGATCCCTGTCGCCCTGGTTCTGCGGACCCCCTCTGCCACGTGGTCGGCGTCTTCCATCATTGCCCTTTCCTCTGCCACTGGAGGAGGCTTCACATCAGGAGTTGGAAAAGGCTCCTTGGGCTTTGTGGAACCACATTTTTCCTCCCCGTTGACCTTTAGGACAAGGTCTAGTAGGGGTGGAAAAACTGACTCCGGCAGATAGTCTTTCCGTCTTGCTCTCATTTGGTGAGGGTATTGGTCCGAAAAGGGAAGGAACCATCAATAGGGGCATTCACAAAGAACTTGAAAGGTTCCGCAAAAGAACATATGCACATCCAGGAATGTCTCCGAAGAGCTATTCCTGTACCCGCTGCCCTACTCGCCCCATCAGCTGCGTATGATACGAGGCACATGGAAGAGTTAACTATCGAATTGAGGGTAGCAAGCTGAGATGTCACTTTGTCCGCCACTGTATCGACTACTGCACCCTGGAGAGTATCTCTAGCTCTTTAAGGAGATCTCTTTGAAGCCTTGTGAAGTGGGTTAGGTAGTTCAAAGAGCAAAGGTCGTAGAACTGAACGTGCGCTTGCCATATCTGTCCATAATCCTGGATTCCCTATTAGGAGGATGGGCAGATGTAGAGGTCTCTGACATCTTTCTTTAGTGGCTGCCGCAACCACCATGGTATCAAAATGTATTGGTTTAGACTAAAAGGTTTTATCATGAGGTGCAGAGATGTATTTGTTGGGTCTCCTAGGAATGGGCTCCATAGTATCTGATGACTCCCACGCCCTTCGAGATAAAAGGTCCATCAACTCATCGAAAAGCGGAGAAACCCAAAAGGAGGAGGGTCGAGACCTAAAAGCCTTCAGGAGCACCGATTCGTCCTCAGAAGGGTTAAGGGGCTGCTAGTCGCCCTTCTGCTTATGGATCTCTAGGATATCTGCAAAGGAGATGTCCTCAGAGGGGAACTTTTGGGACCCTTCCGATTCTTCCAAATCTGTCAGATGTGACTGATTCCTGAGGGGAATCTAAATGTCTCCTCTTACATAAACTCTTCGAGAAACCTCCTCAGTGGGAACTTCTGGGGAGGTTTCGGAAGAACAGGGTTCCTCCAATGGTACTTCCTGAGGCTCAGGGTCCCTACGCTTACGGTTGGTCTGCAGTGACGGAGAAGATTCCGGCGCTTTACGGGAGGAAGTGGCCATTTCAGAAGTGGTGATTGTCCTGGGGGACAAAACCCTCCTCATTGCATCGAAGACAACACGGCTCCGTGTGAGGAAGCCCCGGGGTCCAAAGACACCAATGACTCCTCCCGCACCAAAACCGTAGGCTCCGAGCCAGAGGTGGGAGCCGAGCTCATCTGTGCCGAGGCCCCAAGGGGGAGAGTCGAAACAGACGTGTCAGTTCGACTCCCCTCCCTGGAGCCAACGGGAGAGTGTCTGCTCCCAGAGTCTGCCGCCGGAGCCGAAGACATAAGGGTTGTCTGTGCCGACAGGCCCGAGGTGAGTGTCGGGACAGACGGTTCCACAAATGACTGAACGGCTCCCTCTGGCTCTGATGTCTTGATTCAAGTCGGAGGAGCAGAAATTAGAGATGATTTTGTTGGTTCCGAAGCTGCCTGAGTTGAAGCAGACAGAAATTAGCCACCGCTTGATCTTGCAATAGTCTCCGTACCACACGATCCACATTCGAATCAGAAAGTCTGGAAGCTCGAGAGGAAGCTGAAGGAGCTGGTGAGCCCTGAATCTGAGATCTTAAGGTCGGAGAGACCGGTTCCAAAACTGGGGACCGGCTCTGATCAACTACCTGTACTGACTGCTCCAAGACCAGTGGAACCGAGACAGACACCTTTTTTGAAATCTTCAGAACTGAAGAGCCCTTTGGATCCGAACTTGCAGCAGATGAAGCAGAAGACTATGGTTTTGGTTTTCCTGGAGAAGCATTATCCAAGTCAGACTGAAAGGCAGACTTGATGAGATAACGCTCAACCAGTTTCCTCTCTGCCAAAACCCTGGCACTGAACCCATGGCCAGTGGAACAAACTTCCTGGAGATGAATCTCTCCCAAACAGTAAACACAAGTAAAGGTGGTATGGCCATCTATGATGGACATTTTCTGGTTGCATTTAGGGCACTTTTTAAACCCTGATTTAGGTTTTTCAGACATAATGCAATGTCTAATCTTGTAGTGATCCCAATGAAAATGCAGTAATTCTTCAATTCAAGAAGCCTGGCAAAAGAAAATAAGCCTGACCGGCTACAGTTATAAATAACCCAAGAAAGCCACTGTGCTATACAGAATAGGGCTGTTGCAAAAGAAATTAAGCCTAACCGGCTACAGATTTGTAAAAAACTAAAGAAAGCTTAACATCGGCTATACGGGATAGTGAGAACTAACAAGACACCAACAGGGTCTAACGCCAGAAACAAAACACAAAGCTCTGTCAACTTTCTCAAAACTAGCACAATAAATTAGCACAAAAGGTAAAGGATAGCCTATCCTTATTTGAATACACTAGGTCTTTTTACCAGAAAAAAAAAACCTGCCAAAAAACTACAAAAATACACTTACCCGATAAAACCGCCTGAGCTTCAGAAGATGCACGGTCTGTTGCAGCGGAAAACTAGATCTGGGGAAGGTAGAGGTGCATTGTGGGGTAGGGTTTCAGCCTCAAGCTGTTGGAGACCTCGAGCTTTGCAAATTGGCCGACTCGGAGCTGAGGATTGGCTCCAAACCCATCAGTAGGAATGAAGGCGAAATTGAACAACGTCATATCTTCCTGTTTCCTTTTTCATAAGGATAGAGTTTCACTTTGAGTCAATCAACATATTCTCTCAAAAGCAGCCCCTCAAATTCTTCTTAACTGGGCTATTAACTTACCATTTTTCTTCCAGATTTTTCTAATAAAGGGGAAGTATGCCATAATTTTGTCCTCAGTCTGTTAAGATTCTACCTATATCATATCAAGGACAATAGGAGAACAGATTGTTTTTCTTTCCTTCTCAAGAATCAAATTGGGACATGTTTCTATAGCTCTCTTGGCTGTTTTACCCTTGTTTGCAAATAAGAGGTTCTGTACCATACAAACCTAGACTTCACTTAGCTGTGACAAACTCCGCCACATACTTTGCTGGAGTACCAGAAGATGAGATTTGTGCTCAGGCTTTTTGGTGTACTGTTCACACCTTTGTCTCAATACAAGCTGGAGATGCAATCTAGATCCCATGCATCCTTCTGCTCAGCCATTCTTTGGAATATCCTGTAAGAGTACATTGGGGAATCTGTCTTATCTGTTGTGTCGGACAGAAAAGACATTGAATACGGAAGTTATGTACTTACCATAATGATAGATCCGTGCTGTCTTGGTCTGGCTTGTCCTTTCCTTCCTCTGTCCCCCATACCTAAATTTTCATCTAGTACCTCTTGACTGTTTGAATAGTACCTGCTCAGGGCCTTGTTATATATTCCGCCTCAAGCTGACCTTTTACACTGTTTGTATGCTGTCCTATTTTTTGTGCCTTTGTTTGGATAAAGTATTGGGTACAAGTGGGCAAATGCTATCCGAGGTATTGTGGGGAAGAGGAAATTATGGATGGGGAAGAGCCTAAGTCCTGGACTGAAGAGCTTGAGGGGGGGGGGGGACTGCCAGAGTCGACTCTCATGATCTCATCCATTGAGCTATGTTGAAGACAAGGTGGATCTATCATTGTAAGTACATAACTTTTAGTTTACTCAGCTTTTTTAGTAAACTCCACCCATCCTAGAAATTCCACCCACTCCAATGCAATAAGGAATATTGATCCCCCTCTTCTTATGATGTTACTGCAAACATTTGTTGAAAGCCTCTTCAGGAGAAAAAGGCACAAGGTTCTAGTCTTGTCTTAGTCCCCAGAAAGGAAAGGTACATGGAGATCCATCAAGGATCTTTCTGTATTAGACAGATTTCTGGTAATACCAATATTTTAAGTGCTCATTCTGCAGAAAGTATTACATCATGTCTTTTCCCAGGGACATTGATGGTGACTCTTGACTTGAAGGAAGCCTGCCTACTTTGTTCCATTTTACAAGAAATCCGTCGGACCAAGTATTACAACCCCCTTAACTGGTACCAAAAGGGCCTCATTCACTCTTTTCAAGGTCTAAATGCATTTTGAAGGAGGTGGTTGTGGCAGAGATGCACCCTTTAATGGGCGTTCACCAAGGTGGTCTGCAAAATCAGGGGTATAGTGGGCTTCTCTCAGATCGCAGACCACACAACACTTGAAGGTCTGCCTGACTGTTTTACTCTGGAGGCAGTCTGGGATCAAATTTCCACCTATTCAGACTCGTGGTTTGCAGCCACTTGGTACATTTGGGTTAGAAGGATTATACATGGAGACTATCGCATTCCATTTTTAGAAACATGACCCCAAAACATGTCCTCCATTGCCAGATGTTCTGCCCAATCAGGCATAGGCTACAGCAAGAGAGGTCATTGCTGTTATGAAGAGAAGAGCTATACCAGAGGTTCCACCAGACCAGAGAGGGTTAGTATTTCATTCCAAATCCTTTTTGGTTCCAAAAACAAAAAAGAATTATCAGGCCATATTTGGACCTCCGCTTCCACAATACCTTTGTGAAAAAGACCCATGCAGTCAGTCCTACATTTCTGATAGGTGAACAAATGGATGTGCTCAATTAATCTTCAGGACTCTTGCCTAAGCAAACAGAAAGGTTGTCCAGGTGATGATTCTGAATTGGAGTCAATCACTATCAATTCAGAGTCTTACCGTTTGGTTTCACCACAGCCACACTGGGAGTTCACAAAATGTATGGCTGTCATTAAGGCTCGTCTTTGACTCCATGGATTAAATGTATTCCCATAGCTGGACGAATGGCTCTTGGCTACCCCCTAGACGACTTCAGTCATCAAAAGACAGATTATCTGCTACAGCTGTGCAGATCCCTGGGCATTTGTTAACCAGCAAAAACTGAATTTGAATCTAACATTTTGGGATGACACATAGGTACCATTCTTCATTGAGTCTCCTTTGGAGAGGCTGTAGACTGACTCAGATGTGGAAGCCCTGATGTTGTTCGTGTTTCACTGTTGCAGTCATTACATTTGGGTTATCCTGCTTGCAGGTTGCTCAGTCAGCCTGAATTCCAAAGTCTTGGGTCCTGCGTCGGTTGCTGTCGCCTCTTCCCTGACATCATGTCATCAGGGGTATAAAAGATACAGCCAACGCCATTTTATTCAGTCTTTCTTGCCCGTGGTGCCAGAAGCAGTTCGCAAGTGCCAGTCGGCCGACTCCTGAGGTTTTCGTGTTCGAGTTTCAGATCCGAAGTCTTCATTAAAAGCTAAGTACTCCATTGGGGAAACTTTTTTCTTGCTCCAGACCAAAAAGTTAATTGTATTTCTTGTGTGAAGCAAATACCTCATAAGGACTTTCATTCTTACTGTATTCCTTGCCTATTCCCTGACCACAACGTTTCTAGTCAGTTTTGTGCTAGATTTAACCAATGCACTATTAAGCGCTGGTACGATTTTGCATTAAGCTATTTTGGGCAAAGATTTAATTATACGATATCGTCTGATAGCCATCCGACTACCAGAGTTCACAAAAAAAGCAAAGAAAAAGGCTTGTTCTCAGTGAGGCGCCATCGCAGCCCCTGACACCCGCTACTTTAGAGTCGCAGGCCACTACCGACTCCCATGTGGAGTCGGCCAGGCCTCTGGAAACTCAAGGTATTGGAGTCTCTGAGATTATTCTCTCAGATGGGTCCGGAGCCGCTGAGCAGGCATCGGCTTCTGAGGGTGTATTCAGACCTAAACAATTATATATTAAACCGACTTCAAAGACTAAAACACCTTGAAAGGCAAAGAAACAAGTTCACCAGCCACAAGGACAGGCCTCCATGCCCAAAAAACAGATACTCAAAATGGCCGAAGATTTAATTACCTTGATCAGGGGTTCCCATCCCCCTCCTGATAAGAGGCCTAGGCAAGAGACAGACTATGAATCTTCAGATCAGGTTTCCATTTCTTCTGATTCCTCTTCTGATCAGGAATATTCTCTTCCTCCCTATGAGGATTCTGATGCTGAAGAATCAATTCTTTCAGCTTGTCTTCCTGAGGACTACTCTTTTGGGGAAACCTTGCATACCATGAGGGAGCACTTCTACTGGGAGAGCCAAGATTTTTCATAATCTAAGAAAAGGCTCAGAGACTTCCTTTTACTTCCTCAACACATGCCTCTAGCTATTCCACCTGTGTTGGACATTGTAGATGATGTGCTCTCGGAGTCTAGTTTGACCGCTGACTCTCTACCTCCAGCTCCTGTTAAGCTGGACAGATAGTACAGGGTCTCTGACTCTCATAAATTCCTTTTCAAAAACCCTACTGCAGATCCAGAAACTATTTCTCAGGGTCCAAAAGGGGTCAAGGCTTCTACTGCAGAAAACCCTACCCCCACTGACAGGGTTTCTAGGGCACTGGATAGATGGGGAAAAAAGATTTACACATCTGCTACTTTGGCTGTAAGGACCTTAAATTGCCAGTTTCATATGCTCAAATGTCAGCAATATATCACGACACTGCTTAAACAGAAAATTATGGCAAATTCTGAATGTGCAGAAAACAAAGAAATGCAGGATTTATTGCATGCAGCTGAACAAGTTGGAAAGCATACCTTGCAATGTGGGTTTGATTCTCTGGAGGAGGCCTGCAGGGCTGCTGTTACAGGTTCTGTCATTAGGAGGCATGCTTGGTTAAAGGAACAAAATCTGCTAGACCAGGTTAAATGAACAAAATCTGCTAGACCATGTTATTATTAGATGCTCCTTTACAACATGATACCTTGTTTGGTGTTAAGGCAGAAGAGGTGTTAAAGAAAATGGAGGACAAAGCTAAATCTATGCAAACAGTCAAGGATTTCTTACAGGTTCAGCCACCTAGATTTAGCAGACACTGGCCTACAAAAAAAATAGTCCTTTCCAGTCTGACAGACCTCAAAGGGGCAGATCCAGACGCCCTAGAGGCCGATCACAGCCGCAAGGATCCTACAGGTCTAGGCCGTGGAGTGCTTTTACCTCCAAAGGTGGAGAAGACCAAGCACAATCATACAGGAAACCGTCCCAATGACTTCCCCCTGCCCTGCACCAAGCAATTATATTCTGGAAGCACCCTAAGAGGGAAAACTAGCACTTTTGTCTCAAAATTGGCACATTATAACCCAGGACAAATGGGTTCTAGACAGTGTCACAAGGCTCCAAGTTTCATTTCCATACCCTGCCAGGGGCAAACGGTTGGCGAGACCGGCCAAAAAATCAATGGGTAGAGGCTCAAAAACAAGTCGCAGCTCTCATGGATGTGAGGGCTATTCAACAAGTGCCACAGCAAGAGCAGGGACAAGGATTTTACTCAAGACTGTTCTTGGTACCCAGAAAGGACAAAGCATGGATACCAATACTGGATCTATCTATTCTAAACACTTTGCTGGATATACCAAAATTCAAGATGTTTATCTTACAGCAGCTTCTGCCCATGCTGGGCAGCAAGGCTTGGCTCGTGACTTTAGACCTAAAAGAGGCATACCTGCGTGTCCCAATCAGACAATCATGCAGAAGATGCCCCAGATTCAAGGCTGGCTCAAAGCATTACCAATTCTCTGCACTGCCCTTTGGCTTATCTATTGTGCCCAGGGTCTTCACAAAGTGCCTGGCACCAGTAATTGCTTACTGCAGACAGAGGAATACAAATATATCCTTACTTGGACAACTGCCTCATACAAGCAGAGAACAAGGACATTCTACTAACAGCATATGACGTTTGTGATAAGACTTTTAACATGCCTAGGGTACACAGTCAAAAATAAATCAAAACTAGTACCCTCTCGAGATAATATTCCTGGGTGCAAGCTTAAATACAACTGCCCAGATTGCTTATCTCACTCCAGACAAAGGCAACGGACTACCTATTTCAAGGAAATGGCAACCAAGGCCCAGTTATCTGCAAGAAAAATTTTGCAGGCTTTGGGCTTCATGGCATTTTGCATCTTACTAATTCCATATGCAAGACTGCATATGAGGAAAATTCAGTGGTACCTAAAAAGTGTCTGGACACATTGCCACAGTCCGGAAACAATGATTACTCTAATTCCCTGCCTGCAACAGGAATTTCGATGGTGGGCAAAGGCTTGTCACCAAAACAAGGGACAGCCATTCTCACTACCCCCAGCCAGACAGAGCCTAACGATGGATGCTTCAGATTATGCCTGGGGACACACATGGCAGGAAGAGGCATTCAGGGCACCTGGTCCACAAACCAAAAGCATCTACATATCAATTAAAAAGAGATGCTAGCTGTTCAAAATGCCCTGACAGCCTTCAAGGACCTACTTCATCCGGGACAACTACTGCTAGACGGACAACACCACAGTCATGTGGTACATAAGCAGGGGGGCACTCATTCTTATCCCCTGTGCAGACAAGCCATGGATTTATGGGACACAGCATTGACTTACCAAGTTCATTTACAGGCACAATTCCTGCCAGGAAAGGAAAATACTCTGGCAGACGAACTAAGCAGAAACCTCATGGATCCCCACGAGTGGCACCTGGATCCACAAGTCTTCAGCATGATAACAAAGAAATGGGGGCGCCCAGACATAGATCTATTTGCCTCCCCTCAAAACAATCAACTAAAAATATTCTGCACAAGGACTTATCACAGACAAGGTTGGAAAGTGGAAGCCTTATCTTACAACTGGACAAACCTATCAGTATATGCCTTTCCTCTACTGCCTCTCCTCCCCAATGTACTCCTAAAGGTCAGGCAGGAGAAACCAAAAAAGATTCTGATTGCCCCATACTGGCCACGCCAGTACTGGTATCCGATCTTAAGGAACTTGTCCCAATGCCCAGCCTGGACCTTACCTCGAATACCTCATCAACTGTCCCAGCAAAACAATCATTCTGCACAGCCAACTCAGGACCCTAAACTTGGCAGCATGGCAGATAATGTAGCCATACAAAACCACACCTCTCAGTAAAGCTGTGATGGATGTCATTTTAGAAGCCAGAAGGCCTAGTACTAGAAAATCCTATGCTGGGAAATGGAAGAGATTTTTCGCTTGGAACCAAGCTCAAGGGACTGATGCAGCTGTCCCAAATATTCCTCATATTTTGCATTACTTAAATGAGATGGTGGACAAAGGCTTATCTTTTTCATGAATTAAAATCCATACCTCTGCCATTTCGGCTCATTACAATACAGAGCCACCACTCTTTTCTCATCCTTTAAGGCAGTACCTCAGAGGAGCCAAAAACTTAAGGCCTCCAAGGAGAGCACCAATGCCTGCATGGGACCTCAATTATGTCTTGGAAAAACTCACCTTACCTCCTTTTGAGCCAGCTGCTACTGCGGATATAAAGTTCTTATCTTGGAAAACAGCTCTGCTCCTAGCAATAACTTCTGCAAGACGAGTTTCAGAGCTACAGGCTCTCATGGCTGTGGAACCCTTTATCATTTTTTTATCCAGGCAGGGTCTCTCTGAGAACAAACCCTACATTTATGCCTAAGGTGGTATCCAGTGTAGCCCTTAATCAAACAATTCATTTGCCAACTTTTATCCAAATCCACAGAACAAGGGGGCGAAAATTCTGCATTCTTTGGACGTACACAGAAAACTTAGATTCTACTTGGACAAAACTAAAGTTTTCAGAAAGACAGAATAATTACTAGTGGCATATGCCACAGCATCACAAGGAAAGGCTATCTCCAAACAGACTATTTCAAAGTGGATAGGTCACTGCATTCGTTTCTGCTACTCGCAGCATGGCAAACCAGTGCCTAAGGGCATTAGGCTACATTCAACCAGAGCTGCAGCCACTTCTGCAGCCTTTCTCAGGGGAGTACCAACAAAAGACATTTTAGAGGCTGCTACTTGGAGTTCAGTGCATACCTTTACAAAACATTACAATCTGCCTCTTTACTCTAAATGCAGGGCCTCATAGACGCTCCTAATGCTGTTTAGCTCCATCCCCCCAACCATAGCTTTGGGACTCAACCCAAATGTAATGCCTGCAACATTGAAACACTAAGAACATAGTACAGTTGTGTACACTTACCATAAATGTAGATGTTAGTGTATTAACTGTTGCAGTTCGGGTTACCCACCCGCCATCCCCCTTATTTTTGCTGGAACTTATCTTTACTGCCCTAATCTATACAACCTAGGTGGTGTATTTGCTTATAGATGAAGGTAAAGCTTATTTTGTACATGTATGTTTTATTTACATAATTTTAGCCTACCCTTTTGGCGGCACCTGACATCTGGAGCAAGAAAAACTGAATAAAATGGCGTCAGCTGCATCTTTTGTACCCCTGACATGACGTCAGGGAAGAGGCAACAGCAACTGATGCAGGACCCAAGACTTTGGAATTCAGGGCAACCTGTCAGCAGGATAACTCAAATGTAATGACTGCAACAGTGAATACACTCTAACATCTACATTTATGGTAAGTGTACACAACTGTACTTTACTGAACAATTGCCCTTCCGCGCACTTAGTACTGGGGGCCCTTGACATCATGGCATCCTCTATACTAATGGTCTGATAGGTTCATAGGTTCATACTAGGCTATCTGCCCGAGGGCATTTACAAGCCTAGCCCATAGTTTTGTGTCTTACGCCACCCCTTTAGTATGGGGAACTATACCCATTATTTTGCTGTGCCTCTGTCGAGCAGTGACACTGAGGTAATCCCTGGGGTATATCTGCGATCTCCCATCCATTGGTCAAGATTTCTCTTGAACAAGGCCAGCGAGGTGCTCTGCCTCACATATACCGGGATTTTATTCCACAGCATAGGGAGTCTTTGGGTGATGAATCTATCCCTCCAGCACGTCCTATTAATAGCCGTGTCGAGGTTTAAGTCTCCCGCCCTTGTGGCTCTGACGGATCTAGATTTTTTGAGGTGAAGCATATTCATCAAATCTGGGTTTGACATGGCCTTGTATGTTAGGCAAAGGTCACCTCTGAGCAAGCGGTAAGCGACTGAATAGAGCTGGAGTTCTTTCAGTCGGGCAGCATAGGACAAATGTTTGAGACCCTTTATTCTTTTGGTGAGGAACTTTTGTGGCCTCTCCAGCTGCTGCAAGTGTCTGGTCAGATACATTCCGAATGGGGCATTGTACTCAATCATTGGTCTGATGAGTGAGTATAGGGAGACTATGACCTCCCTTGATCTAGATGAGAATCCCTTCATGATAAGGTGGGCAATGTAGAAGGTCTTCCTAACTACTTTAGCTACATGGGTGTCGAATGACAGACTACTATCAACCTGGGTCCCCAGGTCCCTGATAACTTCTTCTGTGCTCAGTGGATTGCCACCTATTTGGTAGCTAGGGGTAACCTTGTTTTTCCCGAAGGGTATGACTATGCATTTTTTGGCATTTAACTTTAGGCCATGGCTCTGGCACCAGTTATCCGTTTCTGTGAGACCCTTCTGAAGGATATGCGTGTCAGATGTGATGTCCTTCATGGATGCATCTGCAGTCATAACAGCTGGGTTGTCCTGTCGTCAGGCAGCCCGTCAGTCGGCCGGATTCCAAAGTCCGGGTCCGCTTCGCTGATGTCGCTCTTCATCCGGCGTCATCTCTGTTGGACTTCGGGTATAAAGGCATCAGCCGGCGCCATCTTCCCAGTCTTTCTTGCTGCGTGGCCGAAGCAGAAGCTGTTCGCAAGTGCCGGTCGGTCGGATCCAGAGATTTTCTACCGAATACTACTTCAAGACTTCTAAAGCTAAGTACCCGTTGGGGACTCTTTCTTGCCTCAGCCGATGTCAGAAAAAGTTAATAATTGTTTAACCTGTGGGAAACAAATACCTCATAAAGATTTCCATTCTTACTGTCTGCCTTGTTTAGGCCCAGCCCACGACGTAGCAGCCTGTTCGGCCTGTGCTTCCTTCAACCCGGTCGGAGTTTGCAGAACAGTTTTTCGGTTCTGACTTTGCTTACATTATGTCGCCGGAACCTCCGACTACACTTTCTGCCAAAAAAGAAAGACCGACGGTCCGTGGTTTCGGCTGAAACCACGCTTAAGCAAAAGTGTCTCGGTTTCGGCGAAACCGAGAAAACTGATATAGGTACAGCCGAATCTATCTCTACATTTGAGGCCCCTGCTACAAATATTGAATCGGCCTCTGAAACTTTACCCACTGACTTATCAGACACCATTCCCCTGGATGTCTCTACCCCAGCACGTGGTGCTGCTAGGCCTCCAGCTGCCATGTCCATTAAGGCCTTCGCCAGGGCTAAAGCAGCCAAGTCTACCAAATCAGTGCCTGTTAAACCACCCTCAACCAGGCCCACTTCCAGTTCTCAAATGCTCACCTTGGCAGAAGATTTGATTTCTTTAATTAGAGGATCTCAACCTCACCCAGACAGGGCCTCTCAGCCCCAGATAAGAGACCTAGGGCAGAGCCCCTGAGCCAGTGTCCTCTGATGATTCTGCAGATGAATCAGACATTACTGACCAGCCAGAGGCTCCTTTCTAATTTTGAGGATTCTGATGCTGAAGAATCCATTCCAGCTGCTTCCCTCCTGAAGAATTCTCCTTGGGGAAACCTTGCATGCCATGCGAGAGCAGTTCCAATGGCAGCAACAAGAATTCTCAGATTCGAAAAAAGACTTAGAACCTTTCTGCACCTTCCACAGCACAGGCCCTTAGCTATACCTCCTGTTCTTTCTGTGGTAGATGACGCTTTAATGATGTCTGCTCTGCTCCAGACTCATTACCCCAGCCCCTGCCAAACCAGACAGATTTTACAGGGTGCCTGACACTCATCACCACCTTTACAAGGCCCCCTTGCAGACCCAGAAACTATATCCCAGGGTCCCAAGGCAGTTGCGACCATAGCAAAACCCTACTCCTTCTGAAAGGGAAGCAAGGTCATTAGACAGATGGGGTAAAAAGTATACACTTCAGCTACTCTCTCAGCTAGAGCTTTAAACTGCCAGTTTCACATGATACAATACCAAGAGTTTATGCTTGATCAGTTAACTAAAAAATTAACCACTGATGAAGTTCTTGACAAGAAATATGTATTAGAAATGGTAAATAACATACAACAGGTTAGTAACCATTCCTTAAAATGTGGCTATGATGCACTGGAGGCTTCATTTAGATCAGCCATGACTGGCACAGTGATAAGAAGGCATGCATGGCTAAAGGAGCAAGCTCTACCAGATCATGTTAAAGCTAAATTGTTAGATGCTCCTATGGATAAGACAAGTTTGTTTGGTGCACCTGCCCAGCAGGTTATGAAGAAAATGGAAGAAAAGGCAAAATCAGTTCAAACTGTTAAAGATTTCCTGCAGGTTCAACCCCAAGGTTTAGCAGGAACTGGCCTGCCAAGAATTGGTCCTTTCCTGACTCCACAAGATTTCAAAGGGGCAGGAATAGACGTTCCAGAGGCAGAAACCAAACCAGAGGAAGTGCCTACAGAGGACGACAGTGGCAAGGTAACAACAGAGGCACAGACACAGCCACTGCCACTACTTCAACACAGCCACAGTGACTTACTCCTAAAACCGCCTACCAGGGAGCAAATAGCAGCTCCACTAGGCGGAAGGTTAACTTTATTTGCAAAGAACTGGCACCACATAACAAAAGACAAGTGGATTCTGCAAATTATACATCAAGGTTACCGATTCCACTTCCACACTATACCAGTCAAAGAGGAATGCCAAATCTACCTCCAAATCAAAAAACAGAAGCTTTACAACAGATAATGGAGTTAGCAAACATGAGAGCTGTGGAAAAAGTACCTGCAGCAGAGAAAGGAAAGGGTTCTACTCCAGACTGTTCCTAGTTCCAAGGAAGGAAAAAAGTTGGAGACCAATTCTCGACCTGTCCACCTTGAATACATACATCATTGTCCCAAAATTCAAAATGCTGACCCTACAGCAACTTCTTCCCATACTGGGCAAGGAGTGTTGGCTGGTAACTCTAGATCTCAAGGAGGCATACCTGCACGTCCCTATTCGACCAATCTGCAGAAGATACCTCAGATTTCTTGCAGGATCAGAGCACTATCAATTCTCAGCATTGCCTTTTGGCTTATCTACTGCGCCCAGAGTATTCACAAAATGCCTGGCATCAGTAATCGCATACTGCAGACTGCAGGGAATTCATATTTATCCATACCTGGACGACTGCCTGCTACAAGGGGACAACAAAAGCAAGTTGACAACAGATTTGCAAAGGGTCATTTACTTGCTACAAGCATTGGGATACACAGTCAATCTACAAAAGTCAAGACTGATACCATCCCAAACAAGGACATTCTTGGGAGCGGAATTGGACACAGTCAGACAGATGGCATTCCTAACTACAGAAAAACAAAAAGAACTCCCTCTTTACTTCTTGTCTCTAACAAAGCTGAACAAATTAACAGCAAGAAAAGTTCTGCAGGCCTTGGGCTTCATGGCATCATGCATAATTTTGGTTCCATTTGCCAGGCTACATATGAGAAAACTACAGTGGTACCTACGGAATTTATGGTCCCAACACAGACACAGCCTCGAAACAGAAATCCCACTAATTCCATGCTTAAAACAGGAGTTCCTATGGTGGGCCCAGGCATGCCGATCCAACCCAGGCCTTCCCTTTCACAGATGTCAAGCAAGCCAGAGCATTACAACAGATGCTTCAGACCTAGGATGGGGGGCCCACATGCTGGACAAATGCGTGCAAGGATTGTGGACTCAGGATCAACTTCACCTGCACATCAACCTAAAAGAAATGCTGGCTGTAAAACTGGCTATCCAAAAGTTCAGACCATTTCTCAAAGAGGGCCAGCTGTTGATAAGGACAGACAACACCACAGTCATGTGGTACATCAACAAACAGGGAGGCACTCATTCATACCCCTATGCAGAATGACTTTGGAACTGTGGACCCTGGCACTCAGCTACAACATCCAGCTGCAAGCAAGATTTGTACCAGGAAAAGAAAATACTCTAGCGGACATTTTAAGCAGGACCACATCAGATGCTCACGAATGGCACCTGCACCCGGACATCTTCAGGACCATTACAAAGAAGTGGGAATGCCTCAGATAGATCTATTTGCATCTCCTCACAATCACCAACTCAAAAATTCTGCACAAGGACATTCCACCCACTAGCATGGAAAGTGGATTCGCTCTCCTTCAGCTGGAAGGGCCTAACAGTTTATGCATTCCCACCTCTCCCTTGATACACAAAGTACTCCTAAAAATCAAGGAAGAACATCCAAGGATAATCCTGATAGCTCCAAACAGGCCAAGACAACACTGGTATCCACTACTAAGGAGCTTGTCTCGAACAATATGTGGCCAATACCCTGATGCCTTTGATGCTAACTCAGAACAACTACAGCACCATACATCCAAACCTGAAAACCTTACAACTGACTGCATGGAACATCACATAGCAGCAGCTAATCAGGAACTTTGCCAAAGAGTTAAAGACATTATTCTTGAAGCAAGACCTTCAACAAGAAGAAACTACGCTGGAAAATGGAAAAGGTTTGCCAGTTGGAGTTCTGAAAGAGGAAAAGATGTGTCAAACATAGATATACCTAACATCCTGGAGTATCTGGCGAACTTCTCCATTCAGGCCTGTCCTACTCCTCCATCAAGATACATGCATCAGCTATTTCAGCAGAATACAGCTTTGATCCACCTGTTTTTCACCCTCTGCTCAGACAATTTCTCAGAGGAATCAAGAATGTAAAACCTCCAAGAAAACCACCATTACCAGCTTGGGACTTAAACACTAGAAAAGTTGACACTATCACCCTTTGAGCCAGCAGCAACAGCAGACTTACAACACCTGTCATGGAAAACTGCTTTCCTACTGGCAATTACCTCAGCAAGGAGGGTTTCAGAACTACAGGCCCTAATGGCAGTGCAACCCTTCCTAATCTTCCACCAAGATAGAGTATCCATGAGGACTAATCCAACATTTATGCCTAAGGTGGTATCCAGAGTGTCTTTAAACCAGGCAATCCACCTACCTACCTTCTTTCCCAACCCACAAAACAGAGGGAAAGAATACTGCATACCTTGGATGTACATAGACAGCTACGCTACTACTTGGACAGAACCAAAAGCAGCAGAAAGACTGACCAACTTTTGTGGCCTATGCAACAGGAAGAGAGGGAAAAGCTATTTCCAAACAGACAATCTCCAAATGGATAGGAAATTGCATACGATTCTGTTACTCCTTCCATGGAAAACCAATTCCACAGAACATAAGACCTCATTCTACAAGGGCAACAGCCACTACCACAGCCTTCTTACGAGGAGTGGCTACCAAAGACATTATTGAGGCTACTTGGACCTCCGTGCATACATTTGCCAAGCATTACAATTTGCCTCTATATTCCAGATCCCGAGCAGGGTTTGCCACTGCTGTACTGCAAGGGATCCTAAACACACCATAATCTATCTTTATCCTCCTCCCCCTAGTTGGCTATGGTATTCTACCCAGCTGTTATGACTGCAGATGCATCCATGAAGGACATAGTACAGTTTTGTACCTACCATAAATGTAGATGTCGAACTGGATAGCATCTGCAGTCAGGACCCTCCCTCCTTCCCTCTGAGGTACTCCTAGGGTGTTTACCCTCCTAATAGCTAGCTGATGGGGGGGAGTCTTTTATGGTGTATTTGTTTGTATATATGTACATACATGCTTATTTTTGTGGTTACCTCTATCCTTTTGGAAACATTGGCATCTATCCAAAATTTTTAGCCTTCAGGAGGGCTTCTGGCATCTGGGGCAAGAAACACTGAGGAAGATGGCGTCGGGTGATGCCTTTATAACCCGAGTCCAACAGAGATGACGCCGGATGAAGAGCGACATCAGCGAAGCGGACCGGACTTTGGAATCCGCCGACTGACGGGCTGCCTGACGACAGGACAACCCAGCTGTTATGACTGCAGATGCTATCCAGTTCGGACATCTACATTTATGGTAGGTACAAAACTGTACTTTTTCTACTATGGCGCCCAGTTTGCAGTCATCTGCAAACTTTGTCAGCCATAACCCTCCTGTGTTTGCTTGTACCGGAAAGTAGATGCCAAACAAGAGTGGGCCCAGGACTGAGCCCTGTGGTACACCACTTGTGACAGGCTTGGAGTCTGACATGGCGCCAGCAACTCTGAACCTGTGGGTTCTGTCACTCAGCCAGTTTGCAACCCATCTTGTGATGTATGGGTTAACATTTAAGCTGATGAGTTTTTCAATGATACCTGAGTGGGGTATTGTATCGAAGGCCTTCGCCAGATCGAGGTAGGCTGTATGGACTGCCTTTCCCTCATCAATGGCTTTGGTGACTGTTTCAAAAAAGTCAACCAAGTTTAGAAGGCATGATCTGCCTTTGACAAAGCCAAACTGGGATGGATCCAAAGTCTGCAAATTCCCTATGTCTTTATTTATGAGGTCCATTATGATCCTCTCCATGGCTTTGCAGATGAGGCTTGTCAAGCTAATGGGACGGTAATTTCCAGGGTCGGTGGAGGCACCGCCTTTGTGAAGTGGGACCACAGTTGCAGTGCGCCACTCCTGGAGTGTATCCAGAGGTAAGACTATGATTAAACAGCTGTCCTAGCTGTGGGTTTAATTCCTCGTTGAGTTCGTGGAGCACACAGCCGGGGACACCATAAGGTCCCATGGATGCTGTGTTTTTTGCTATGGAGAGAGCAGTTCTCACTTGGGCGTTGGAGATGTTTGGGGGGCTGCAATCGCTTGGTATAGATATATCTCCTTTTGGGGAGAAGTTTGCACTGAACCTGTCAGCCAGTATGTTGGCTATGTCTGTAGGATCAGTAATCTTCACATCATTTTGAACTAGTTCTGAGCATATATGGGAGTTTCCTCCCAGGTTTCTAACATAGCTAAAGGAGGCCTTATGATTGTCTTTTGAGTCTTTAGCTATTTTTCTCTCAAAATTTGCTTTGGATGATTTTATGAGAGCTCTTAGTTTTTTACTTATAGTGATCAAGGGTGTCTTACCTTTTAAGGATTTTGCTCTATCTTGTAGTAGCTTCCTCCTTTTGTTGTAGTTTGTTTATGGCTGGGGTCCACCAGACTGGACGCTTGCCTTTGGTACAAAGAGTCTTTGTTTTGCTTGGGATTGCCTTATCCATGCAGTCCTGCAGGTGCTGGTAGAAGGCATTTGTAAGTGATTCAGCGGCTTGAGTACTGTTTTCCGCCGGCTCGGGGGCCTTAAAGGAGACAACACTAGTCTTTATAAGATAGTGTGAAGTCGGCTTTCGAGAAGTTCTTTACTGTGGTCTTTTTTATTTCAGGTGGGGGTGGGATGAGGACCTCCAGCGAGATTAGTTTGTGATCTGATCTCACCAGTGAGGGGTATACTTCCGGTGTTGAACATTGTGCTCCCATGTTCGTGATGATGAGATCAAGTATGTTTTCTCCTCTTGTGGGGATGGTGACTAGTTGTTCCATGGCATTTGAGTTTATGAATTCCAGGAACTTTTGGGCTAGGGTGTTTGGGCTTGAGTAGTGTTCCCAGTCTATATTAGGGTAATTGAAGTCACCTAGTATGATGGTGTTTGGTGATACATTTATCCCCTCTAGTGTTTTCAGGAAGGCCATGTGAGGTTCCTGAGTTTGTGAGGGTGGCCTGTAACATGCTACAATTTGCAGAGCAGTCTTGCCTATGGTTAATTGCACCTGGATGGTCTCCGATGCATTGTGCGTTGCCACCAGTCTTGAGGTGTGGGTGTCCTTGATGAATATGGATACCCCCCCTCCTTTCTTGGTATTGTCTGGATTTTGGGGCCGGCACGCATGATAAGAGGTAAAACCTGACAGTGCTGGGGTGCTCTCAGGAGCCTTGAACCAGGTTTCTGTCACTGCACAGACATCGATGTTCTCCATACTGAGAAGGGCCTCGAGTGCGTGCATTTTGAGATTTAGACTTCTGGCATTGAGCAGCATTACCCTTAGTTTTTCCTTTTTGTGTTCTAGGGTGGTAGGTTTAGAATTTGAGCCTTGCCTAAAAAAGGCACTATGGGAGTGGCAAGAGCCTTTGCCAATATCCGGAATCCCAGGGGTGACAGGTGCAAGCTGTCCCTTGCGAAGCAGCGTGGCTTGTCCAGCATGTCATCCCAGGCAGACAGACATTGGATCCCCTTTGAATGACACCAGAGTTTAAGCCAATTGTTAAAGCTGATCATCTTATCTCTGTATTGTGGCATCATTCTTGGTGAAAGTAGGATATTGCTCAAGGTCAGGGTCATACCTGCCTGGGCTACATAATCAGAGAGCTCCTCAATGTCTCTTCATGTAGTCCAAGGAGGTACGTCTCAGGTCGTTTACACCAGCGTGGACAATGACTGAGTCGTAATTGTACCTGCTGTTGAGAGACCTGAGTGCTTGCGTTGTGGCGGATTCTAGCGCCCGACAGGCAGCTTACTGTGACCTTCTCCTTACTCAGTCTGGTGAGCGGGACGTCAGTGTGTCTGACTATGGAGTCACCAATGACTAGTGTGTCTGGCATTGTGTTTGGCCTTAAGGGCTGTGACTGTTTGACACTCTGACTGTGAGGTCTATGTGTTGCAGGTGTTGTGTTCTGAGGTGGTGGTTGTTTGGGTGTCTGCTTTGGTGGCCTCTGCTGTTTTGGTAGATTTTTGATCAGAGCCGCTGAGTATGTCTTTGTGTGTTTATGTGTATGATTTGAGGTTGTGATGGTACTATGTGAGACTGGATCTATAGTGTGTGTGGTAACCTTCTCCTCCTGACTGGTCTTGCCAGTCCTATGTTGAGAGAGCTCAGCCTCCAGTTTGGCCATATAGTTGCATCTCTCGCATGTATTTGTGTTTTGTGGGAGGAGGAGAGGGTTGTCTGTGTACTTGAGGCAATTGTAACATTGCCTCAATATTCCCAGGTTCACCAGCTGAGCAGGAGAGGACATTAGCAACTGATCCCTCGACATGCTAGGACTAGACAAAAAAACTTTAAAAGAGATTCCGGGGGACGTGGGTGACCGAGAAATGGGGGTTTGCCTTTTTGGGGTGCTATCTGAGTGCCATATCAAGGTAATAAGTACTGTAGGAGCAAGTGCTAGGTTTAACAGATAGAGAAAAGTCTACTTGGAGTCAAGTAGAGATGATCTTTTTAGGTATTAGAGAAAGTACTAGTAACAGGGATGCTTAAAGGTAAGATTGAAAAGAATGCACTCTGCAGTGTGCACTAGAGAAGTTAGATATGAAAGTAGGTAACGTGAGTTTTACCTGTTTAAAAAGTTAAGGTTTAGTGGAGAGTTACTATTTTTAAAACAGCAAGATGGACTGAAAGGGGTGGTCACTTTTGTTTTTTGGTACTGTGAAATACTGTAGGATGGCCAATAAATTTAAATAATTGAAGGGGTGGGATTTCAAAAGTGATGGTTTTGTGATTACTCACATAAGCCAGTGATGCTAATCTTCTTTCAATTCATCACTGTTGGGTTTGGTTCTGAGCCCTCGGATTTGAGTCTGCCTATTGCCAAGCTTGCCCCAGCGAAAAAAACTCTCGAGTTAAGTCTTTGTCCAGAATGCCCTTCTCCCTGTTACCTCAGATCTTGTTTGCCCCCTAGCCATAAAGCCGCGTTTCAGCCAAGCTCTCAGCCAAGTGAAATCTTTTTTGATATTTGTGTAAAAATTTTTGGATATCTTAATACTTTACTAAATCATTAGTACTGCTAGTGTTTTATTCTGTCTAACCTTATTCTTTCCACTCTGTTTACCAACGGTAACAGGTAAAGTACCATTGTTGGTACAGCCGTTTCCCTTACCCTTGTGGTATTTCTTCAATACCATAGTTGTTTTCTTCTGTATAACCTGTTGGTTTTTATCTTTGTTCAGGTGTTTCTCTTCTGTTCATACAGTGTATTATTATATTGCTGATTTTTTTTTTTTTTTGTTTTTTTTTTTGAACTGAGTTGACTTCATTATAGTTGGAGTATACAGTTGGCTGTGGTATTTTTTTCTACCAAGATGTCTGATAAGAAGGGTACTTCAAGCTTAAAGCATTGTACTTTCTTGTAAGAGCAAGTTACCTAACAGTGATTCTCATTTTGACTGTGTATACGGTTTAGAGTAGCCCATTTTTTGGTGCAGCCTCCAGGTAATGTTTGTCAGCTTCAGCCAGCGCACTCTTAATGAGTGTAAAAATAAACTAATTCTGAAGAGGTTACTCAAGTCTCCCTTCTCAGAAGCCATTTCTGTGATGGAGGTCTCAACCTCTCCTAAGGACAAAATGAGATCCCTTTCTGTTCCTTCACCATCGGGCGATCAGAGCAAGCCTGGGAAATCTAAAGTCCTTAAGTTATTGTCGGAGCATAAATCTTCCTCCTCTGCTCCGACCATCTCAAAACCTTCAATACTGACGCCTGTTTTGGCACCGGTCCTGCCTCCAGCACCGATCATAGACCTTACTATGCCTATTTCAACTTTGGTACCTGTAGCTACTTCGGTTCAGGGCACACCTTAGAGTCCGCCATCAGTTTACATTTTGGAACAGACCGTTTCAGCTCAGAGTGCTACTTCGGCACAGAGCGTTGTACTGACCTCACTGGATCTGATCCCTTTGCTTCCGGTCTCAAAGCTAGAAACTTCGGGTGCCGGCAGAACTTGCACTACGGACCCGATACTCCCCCTCCGTAGACCCATTTCTGGGCCAAGCGTATAGCTCATTCCTCAATTGTCCTGACTCTCCATGTGGAGTATCCACTAGATCCACTGGGAGCCTTTCAGAGCACAACGTGGTGTGTCTTGTAGACCATTTGTTGGTAGCCAGGGGGATTCCCTCACTTTCTAAGACCCATCCTTTTGCAGGACTGTGGTTGCCTTATCCGCGGACTCCATCTTACATTTCTCCTTCAACTATCTCTGTTCTGAAGCCTTCTGCTCCGACATCCTTCTTGGAACCCATCACCTCGGCGCCTACAGTGCATCTCACTCTGGCTCAGAGTTTGTCCCTTTGGTTTTCAGTTCCTGCCAAAACTGGTCCTTCCTCAGTCTGGGGATTGGGGATGGGAGCGTCAGGCCCAGGGTATGGTGCAGACTCTCTCCTCGGTTCCATCCTCAGCGCCAATTCTGCTTGAGGCTCCATCTGTGGGGGTGAGTCTGTCAGAGCGGGGTGTGACCCGGGTTCTGGGGTTGTCTTTCTCTGTTCCGGGCTCCCATCCCTGTACGAGTGGGCCTGCCTTCTGGCCAGTGGAGAGGGCTCTTTCTTCTGGCAGCACTCCTTTGATGTCGGAAACCCATTTTTCAGCCCCGAGCTACAGCTGTCACAGACCCCCCCCCCCCCCGGGGGACACTGGGCAGAGAAGCCACAGGACACCCCTGATGTTCTTTGTGTTTCACTGTTGCAGTCATTACGTTTAGGTTATCTGCTTGCAGGTAGCCCGCAGCCCGCCTGAACATCAAAGTCTTGGGTCCTGCGTCGGATGCTCTCTTCTTCCTTGACATCAGGTAGTCAGGGGTATAAAGCATGCAGTCGACGCCATTACATCAGTCTTTCTTACCACGCGGTGCCCGAAGCAGAAGCAGTTAGCAAGTGCCAGTCAGCCGAATCCTGAAATTTTTGTTTTCGAGTTTCAGACCTGAAGTCTTCAAAAAAGCTAAGTACCCGTTTGGGGAAACTCTTTCTTGCTCTAAACCGATGTCAGTAAAATGTAACAATTGTATTACCTGTGGAAAGCAAATACCTCAAAGATTTTCATTCGTACTGCATTCCTTGCTTAGACCCAGACCATGACGTCCCTCCCTGTCAGTTTTGTGCCTTATTCAATCCCCTAATGGTTCGTCAGTTCATTTTTGCATCAAACTATTTCGGTACTCTGTTTAATTATCCAGAAATGGCTTCAGTAAGCTATCCGACTACCGACATTTCGAAACAAACGTAAAGATTGACTGACAGACCGCATAGGTCCAAAGCTGCCGACGGTTCCATTAAGCTAGTCGCCAGTTTGCCGGTACTCAGTGAGGTGCTTTCGCAGCCCCTGATACCCACTACTTCAGATTTGCAGGCCTCTACTGAGACCCATTTGGACTCCGGTATGCTGCAAGATGCTTCGACTGTGGATCCTGCGGATGTCTCCACCTTGGATGAGTCCGGAGCCGCTGTGCAGGCACTGGCGTCTGAGGGTGTATTCAGGCCTACTGACTTTCATTTCAAACAGAAGCCATCTTCTTCAAGGCCTAAAACTCGACCCACGCCTAGAAAACCAACATCCAAACTGCATGGTCAGGCCCATATGCCTAAAAAACAAATTATTAGAATGGCTGAAGACTTTATTACTTTAATTAGGGGAAGCCAGCCTTCTCCCTCTAAGCGACCTAGAACTGATTTTCCTTCTGATTTTTCTGATCAGGATTCTGAAATTTCTGTTCCTTCTGATGACCAGAATTTGCCCTTTTCCACCTATGAGGATTCTGATGCAGAGAGGACTCCATACCCTCTGCTTCCCTTCCAGAAGATTTTTCTTTTGGTGAAATTTTGCACACTTTTAGGGGGCATTTCTGCTGGGAAAGCCAGGATTACTCTGACTCCATTAAGAGGCTTAGGGCATTCTTACTCCTACCTCAACACAGGCCTTTAGCTATCCCTCCTGTACTGGGCATTGTAGATGATGCCTTCTTGGAATCTAGCCTGGCCCCAGACACTTCACCTCCAGCTCCCAGGAAACCTGACTGGTATTAGAGTACCTGACTCTCACAAGTTCCTCTTTTAGAAATCTAGTGCGGACCCAGAGACCATTTCACAGGGACCTTAAGGCATTAAGGCTACTATTGCCAAAAACCCTACTCCCACTGGTAGAGATTCCAGGGCCCTGGACAGATGGGGTAAGAAGGTATACACTTCTGCTGCTTTGGCCATTAGGGCCTTAAACTGCCAGTTTCATATGTTAAAAGTATCAGCAGCATATTACTGGACTACCTAACCAGAAAATGATGATGATTCCTGACTGTGCTGAAAATAAAGAATTACAGGATTTAATGCATTCTGCTGAACAAGTTGGTAAACATACTTTGCAATGTGGTTTTGACTCTCTAGAAGCATCTTGCAGGGCTGCTGTCACTGGTTCACTTCTTACAAGGCATGCTTGACTTGAGGAGCAAAATTTGCCAGATCATGTTAAAGCTAAATTACTGGATGTCCATTTAAACCAAGACCGCCTGTTTGGCAACAAAGCAGAGGTATGTAAAAAGATGGAAAAAAATAAATTTATGCAAACTGTTAGATTTCCTGCAAGTACAGCCTCCCAGATTTAGTAGGCATTGGCCTTCTAAGAATTGGTCCTTTCCTGTCTCTTCCAGGCCTTCAGTCCCAGCAGACCACCTAGGCTACAGTCTCAAGGTACTCAAAGGCGTAAGCAGTGGGGGGGGGGGGGCTCCCACTTCCAAAGCTGGAAGTAGTAATACACACCCCCCTATGGTAAACTCTCACAATGACATAACCTTAAACCTTCCAAGCCCTGCTCAACTGCCTGCTCCCTTAGGGGGAAAGATCTCCCTGCATGCAAAAAAACTGGGAACTCCTTACCCAAGACAAAAATGGGTTTTAAATGTAGTTTCCCAAGGATACATATTCCACTTTCACACCTTACCAACCCCAAACGGTTGGACAGACCTACCCCCGAATGGGTTGTCAGAGACTCACCAGCAGGTTGTCTCTCTTCTGAGTATGAGGGTGGCGCAGTGGTGCAGCGGTAACGTTGTCACCTCACAGCAAGAAGTTCTCCAGTTCGATTCTCGGCTGGGGTGCCTTCTGTGTGGAGTTTGCATGTCCTTTTTGCAGTCGTGTGAGTTTCCTCCGGGTGCTCCGGTTTCCTCCCACGTTACAAAGACATGCATCTGGAGCATTTCTCCCCGGGCCTCCGCTGAAAATTGGCTTTGTTCCAAGTCTGACTTTCCTGGTTAACAAATGTTGGATAAATAAATAAATACTCAACCTGCCCCAGCAGAGGAAAGGGGACAAGATTTAACTCAAGACTTTTCTTGATACCCAGAAAAGGCAACTGCTGGCGTCCTATCCTGAACCTGTCTATCCTAAACACCTTTTTGGTGATACCAAAATTCAAAATGCTAACTCTGCTTCAGCTGCTTCCCATGCTAGACAGAAATGCCTGGCTGGCTACCTTGTACTTAAAGGAAGCTTACCTGCACATTCCAATAAGGGGATCGTGCAGGAAATACCTACGCTTCAGAGCAGGCTACATAAGCTGTCAGTTCTCTGTACTGCCTTTTGGCTTATCTACTGCGCCCAGGGTATTCACAAAGTGCCTAGCTTCAGTCATTGCCTTCTGCAGGCAAAGAAATATTCAAATACACCCATACCTGGACGATTGTCTAATTCAGGCAGAAAGCCAGGACAATGCTACTAAATCTGGCATTTGTGAAGAAACTGCTAACCTCACTGGGGTACACCATAAATGAAAAGAAATCTCATCTAGTACCCTGCCAAAAATTGCATTCCTGGGAGCAAGCTTGAACAGAACTTCGCAGATGGTTTACCTCACGCCAGAGAAATAAGTTTATTTGACAACCTACTTCAAACTACTGGCCACAAAGACCCAGCTGTCTGCAAGGAAAATACTGCAAGCCCTGGGGTTCATGACCTCTTGCATCCTACTAATTCCATATGCAAGACTGGTATCTAAAAAGCCTATGGTGTCAACATTCTCAGGACCTGGAATCAATGATTCCTATCTTCCATGTGTAAAGACAGAGTTCCTTTGGTGGGCAGAGGCCTGCTACCACTGCAAGGGACTGCCATTCACTCTACCCCCCTGCCGCCCAAACCCTAACAGACACATCAGACTATGCATGGGGGGCTCAATTGGCAGGGTAGTGCATTCAGGGCAAATGGAACCAGAGTCAAATGCACCTGCATATCACTCAAAAAGAAATGTTAGCTGTGCAGAATTCTCAGACAGCCTTCAAGGACAACTTTCTTCCAGGACAATTATTGGTAAAGGTGGACAACACCACTGTTATATGGTACATAAACAAGTAGGGAGGAACCCACTCTGCAGACTAGCCATGGCTCTGTGGAACACAGCCTTGAGCTGCCAAGTGCACTTACAAGCTCAATTCCTGCCAGGCAAGCTAAATTCACTGGCAGATGACCTAAGCAGAAATATCATGGACCCACACGAATGGAGACTGGAACCAAAGATATTCAACATTTTGAGAAACAAATGAGGGAACCCAGAGATAGACCTGTTTGCCTCCCCTCAGAACTACCAATTGGACAAATTCTGAACAAGGACTCCCCACAGACAAGCATGGAAAGTGGATGCCCTGTCCTTCACCTAGGAATGCCTCTTAGTTTATGCCTTTCCCCTCTGCCTCTCCTCTCAAAAGTGCTGCGAAAGATCAAACAGGACAAACCAAGGGCAATACTCATTGCACCAGACTGGCCACGCCAGCACTGGTACCCCCTCTTGCGCAGTATGTCACTGCTGGAACCATGGCACCTGCCTCAGACCCCTTCCCTTCTGTCTCAGCAGGAGGTCCAGATTCTGCACCCCCAGCTTCAAACCCTGAACCTTGCAGCCTGGCTAATTACCTGAGCTCTCCAATACCATCCCTCAGTAAGCAGGTGCTAGATGTCATTCTGGAGGCAAGTAGACCTAGTACTAGAAAATCCTATGCTGAAAAGTGGGAGAGATACTGTTCCTGGAGACAGACTCGGGGGGGGGGGGGGGGGCGCAACAGTGCCCAGCTTGCCACATATTCTTCAATACTTAAGAGATGCTCCACAAGGGCCTTTCCTTCTCTCTTAAAATTCATGCCTCAGCCATTTCAGCACATTATAATACTGAGCCCACCCCTCTTTTCTCACCCCTGCTGAAGCAATTCCTCAGAGGGGCAAAAAATTTAAGACCACCCAGGAGAGCCCCTACTCCAGCCTGGGACCTTTCTTCTTTTATGCCCAAGGTGTTATCCAGTGTGGCACTTAATCAGTCCATTCATATGCCACTTTCTTTTCTAATCCATAGAACAAAGGAGAACGAATACTGCACTCTCTGGACATGCACAAATTTTATTTGGACAGGGCTAAGCCTCTCAGAAAAACTGAACAGCTGCTAGTTGCCTTTGCTGCAGGGGCAGAGGGGAAGGCCATTTCAAAGCAAACCATTTCTAAGTAGACAGGCCATTGCATTCATTTCTGCTATTAGCACCATGGAAAACCTACCCCACAGGAGATCAGATCACATTCCACCAGGGCTGCATCTACTTCAACCTTTCTCAGAGGTGTCCTTACCAGGGACATCCTAGAAGTTGCTACCTGGAGCTCTGTACATACCTTCACCAAGTATTACCACTTGCCTATTTTTTCTAAATCCAGAGCTGGGTTTGCCACTGCAGTCTTGCAGGGCTTAATAGCTGATCCTAATGCTCTCTGCCTTCTCCCTTCCTTAGCTTTGGGAATCTACCCAAATGTAATAACTGCAACAGTACATGAAGAACATAGTACAGTTTTGTGTGCACTTACCATAAATGTAGATGTTTGAGTGTATTCACTGTTGCAGTCCTGGTTACGCTCCCTCCAGCCAACTTGACTTCTCTTGGCTATACCTTTCTTCCTTTTTAGTGTATTTAAGCTTTCTGGTGTATTTGTTTTTTGTTGGAGGTGTAACCTTGTATATATAATTGTTTCCCATTATGGGGGCACCTGACATCTGGGGCAAGAAAAACTGATGTAATGGCGTATGTTGCATGTTTTATACCCCTGACTACCTGACGTCATGGAAGAAGAGACCGCATCCAACGCAGAACCGAAGACTTTGATATTCAGGCAGGCTGAGGGCTACCTGCAGGCAGATAACCCAAATGTAATGACTGCAACAGTGGATACACTCTTAACACCTACATTTATGGTAAGTGTACACAACTGTACTTTCAGGGTACCCACTCTTTTTAAATCCTCAGTCTCCCGACTGAGGAGCTCCCTTGAAGATCTGCAACTGCAAGAGGATGCATGTGGACTCAACTGAGGAGTCCTTAATAGAAGACACGGATTGCGATGATGGTGAAGGGTCACCACGGTCACCTCCTGATTGCTCTTTCGGAGACGTCCTGGAGATGTTAAAACAGAGAGATGACTGCAAGCCCTCCAACGCTTAGTTTGATGAGTCCTTGTTCCTGCAGGCTTTTCGTGCCCAGCTTTCTACTCTTGGGTAACCCCGCCTGCCAACGAGCTCATCGTGCAGCATGCGTGGAAGAACACTGATTCCATTGAGGCGATCCCCCAGAGACCATACAAAATTCTTTCCCCTCCCAAGGTGAACCCGCACTGGTCCAAAGGGTTGCCAGTTGATGCTATGATGGTGGTGGTTGCGGCCACAAAAAAGGACTTGGTTGAGGTATGTCCCCACTGTCCACCCGCCCAACGGGGAGTCCTGGGTGGTGGACAGACTTAAGCGTGTTTTTGCTTCAGGGACCTTTGCTATACAATCCCTGAATTATTTGGCACATTTTACGTGGCTCCAGAGGGACCTGATCTCCGAACTCTCTTGGATGCTCGCAGGACAGTTTGACAAGGTCAGGGGCAAAGTGGCCTCACAGCTTGCAACCCTGGAATCAATATCCAACTCTCTCATGAAGTTGCTGTCACATGCGACTGAAGGGGCGGCTAGAGCACCGGGTTCGAGCATTGAGGCGTCATGCCTGGATGCGCATTAGTGACCTCACGGATCCCTTCAAGTCTTCCTTTCTGAATGCTCCCATCAAAGCTTCATCCCTTTTTGGCTTCAAAGTGAAGGACACGCTAGCCAGGTGTGAATAAGTTGGAAAAACCCCGTCTGCCATAGGCCTATGTTTTTCCAACTCTCAACGTACCTTATCCAGGAATCAGATGAGTGGGAAAATTTGGGATAAGAAATCTGTGTCCCTTCCATGTGGCACGTGGTGATACTCCCAGAGCAGAGGGGGTAACAATTCTGGAAGACTCCACTATAGAGGCAGAGGGGGTCCTCGCAACCTAGGCTCCAGGGACGACTCCTCTGGGGACAGCCTTATCAGCGCTCCTGAGGGGCGGCCCAATTGCTTACCTCTGGAAGCAGTTGGGGGTCGTTTCTTTCTACAACAAGCTGCCTGGCAATCTGTCACCACCGATTGATGGGTGCAGAACATTGTCAGAAGTTGCACCATTCCCCTTGTCAGCCAAAATTTCCAAGAAAATTTCCCGATGTTTCACCCAGTCAAAGGGAAGAAGCAGCTTCAGAGGTTATAAAACTGTCTAAAAAAGTCATCCAACCAGTCCCACCAGACCAACGTGGATCCAAATTTTACTCTAGGTTTTTTCGTGCCAAACAAGACAGGGGACTGGAGACCCATTTTGGATCTCAGCAGTTTAAACAAGTCTGTCACCCTAACCAAACTACGGATGGTCACGGTTCAGTCCATCCTTCCTGTTTTAAGAGAAGACAATTAGATGTTATCTATAGATCTCCAGGATGCTTATTACCACATAAAGATGGAGAAACATTCCGGGAGTCTGCTTTGCTTCCAGCTAGGAACCAGTCATTGCCAATTCCTTGCCCTGCCTTTCAGTCTCTCTACAGCCCCCATTGTGTTCACGAAATGCATGGCAGTGGTGACAGCTCACTTGAGACTATAAAAGGATTCCGGGTGTTTCCATATCGAGATGACTGGCTCCTTACAGCCCCCAGGAAGTATCTTCTGCTAACAGCGCTACACCATACTCTCTCAGGCAGAATTGTTGAGAATAACGATACATTGTGAGAAATCAAACCTTATCCCTACGCAACCAGTAGAATTCATTGGAGCAGTGTTCAATACTCAGCCCTGTCTGGTATCACTCCCATTTCAGACTCCATCGATTGAGGCTTCAACTCTGGGTGATTCTTTCTCAAACAGCCTCTGCAAGGGAAGATCTGAAGTAGTTAACTTCATTTGTGCATCAACCTATGGGTTATTGGATCCACATCGGATCCGAGACGGCAGTTTCCAACAGCGAAGATCCGAGCTCCAAGCACCTTCCCCTTACCCATAACTCCCTGCCATCCCTTCCTGACCCCAGATCTAGTTTGCGGCGGTTACACCAGCAGCTTTATCTCGAACTTCCAGGTCTTCAAGAGTTTTTCTGTGAGAAAAATCTTTTCTTTTCGATTTATAGTTAAAAGTTTTTGGGTTTTGTGTGCGTGTTACCTTTCCATTAGTTTTAGAATAATTGTTAGCCTTTCCTCCCCAGTTTCTCATGAGAGTGTTAGTGTGTGTGGGGGTTTTGGGGCCTAGTGTGTGCGTTTTTAGGATGTTCATCGTGCATACAGCTGCAGTAATCACAGATGGGTTCTCTGCCGTCAGGCGGGTCCTCGGTCGGCCGAATTCCAAAGTCTAGGTCCGGCGTCGGTTGCTGTCGCTTTCTCTCCTGACGTCAGTAAGGCCGGAGTATATAAGACACAGCCAACGCCATGTTCTTCAGTCTTTTTTGCCGCACGGTGCCCGAAGCAGAAGCAGTTCGCAAGTGCCGGTCGGCCAGCTCCTGAATTACGAAAAATTGGAAACCAAAGTCTTCATTAAAGCTAAGTACCCCGTTGGGGAAACTTTTCTTTCCTCAGACCGATGTCAGAAAAAGTTAATAATTGTATTTCTTGTGGGAAGCAAATACCGCATAAGGATTTCCATTCCCTCTGCATACCTTGTTTAGGCCCAGACCACGACGTCTCGGGCTGCCGCTTTTGCGCTACTTTCAATAAACGCACTATTAAGCGTCGGGCGGAGTTCGCCCAACACTTTTTTTGGTAAAGCCTTTGATTATAAAATGTCGTCTGAGACTCCGACTACCGTTTTGTCCAAAAAACGCAAGGACAAGGACTGACACGCGAGGTCTGCGGTCCCCACCGACACCATGCCAAAACCGGCTAAACGTGGTCCGGTTCTCAGCGAGACGTCTTTGCAGTCCCTGACTACCGACGACACTCCTTTGGCGGTGTCTTCTGTAACCGAGACCGCAGGTACCTCTGCCCTTTCCCAGACTACATTCACTGAAGCCATTGCGAGTGTTGAGCCTCCTAATATGGACAGGTCCACTTCCACCCATGTTGTCTTTAGACCCTCATCTTCCTTTTCTATTAAGGCCTTCACTAAATCCAAATCAGCCAGGCATCCCAAGAGGCCTGTTGCACAGGGCCCTTCTCCAGGCCCCATGCCTAAAAAACAGATGCTTAAAATGGCTGAGGATTTAATTACTCTTATCAGGGGTTCTCAGCCCCCTCCAGACAAGAGACCCAGAGTGGAGGAAGATTCTCCCTCTTCTGATCAGGGCTCCATTTTATCAGAACATTCTGATGTAGAGGAACACTCTTACTCCCCTTTTGAAGATTCGGATGCAGAGCAGTCCATTCCTTCTGTATCTCCTCCTGAGGATTTTTCCTTTGGGGAAACCTTGCACACTTTGTGGGAACACTTCCATTGGGAAGGCCAAGACTTTTCCGATTCCAAGAAAAGACTTAGGGAATTTCTTTTGTTACCTCAACACAGACCTCTGGCGATGCCTCCTGTTTTGGACATACTTGATGATGTTTATTCGGAGGCTTGCCTTAACCCGGATTCCCTGCCTCCTGCACCAGTCAAACCTGATAGGTACTACAGAGTTCCTAACTCTCACCAATTTCTCTACAAAAGCCATAATGCTGACCCTGAAACCATTTCTCAAGGCCCCAAGGGATTGAAGGCCTCTACTGCCAAGAATCCACTTCCTGCCGAAAGAGAGTCAAGATCCTTAGAAAGGTGGGGAAAAAGGTATATACCTCGGCCACCCTAGCCATGAGGGCCTTAAATTGTCAGTTTCATATGCTTAAATATCAACAGTTCCTGTTATCACAATTAAGGAATAAAATGTCTCAACCTGAACAACCAGATTTGAAGGAGTTGCAGGATATGATGCATAGTGCAGAGCAAGTGGGTAAACACACCTTACAATGTGGCTATGATGCCCTAGAGGCCTCAAGTAGAGCTGCTGCTACAGGATCAGTCATTCGTAGACATGCCTGGCTTAGGGAACAAAGCTTGCCTGATTATGTGAAAGCTAAACTTTTAGATGCTCCTTTACAAAAGGATGTGCTGTTTGGTGCTAATGCTGAGGAGATATTACGGAAAATGGAAGAAAAAGCCAAATCTATGCAAACTGTCAAAGCTTTTCTACAGGTCCAACCACCACGTTTTAGCAGAAATTGGCCTTAAAAAAACTGGTCCTTTCCAGCCACTGACAAGCCCCAAAGAGGTAGATACAGACGCACAAGGGGCAGAGGGCAATCACAAGGATCATATAGAGGCCGACAATGGCAAACTCCAGCACCAAGAGGTGGCGAAGACAGTGCACAACAGTACAGGAAACAAACCCAATGACTTCCTCATTTCCATGCCAAGCAAGTCTCAGCTGGCAGCACCTTTGTGAGGAAAGCTGGCATTATTTGCAAGAAATTGGCATATTGTTACAACAGACAAATGGATCCTGGACGTTATAAACAGAGGCTACAAATTTCAATTCCACACTCTTCCAAAAATGAGAGGCATGCCAAACCTGCCACACAATCAAAGGGCAGAGGCACAACTACAAATTTCAAAGCCCATAGGCATGAGAGCTATTCAAGAGGTACCTACTCACGAACAAGGTCAAGGTTTTTATTCCAGACTTTCTGGTACCAAGGAAAGGAACTGACTGGAGACCCATTTTGGACTTATCCACCCTAAACACATTTTACTGCACAAAATTCAAGATGCTCACATTACAGCAGCTTCTTCCCATGCTGGGCAAGGAGTTTTGGCTGGTAACATTGGACCTCAAGGAGGCATACCTGCATGTCCCAATCAGACAAAGCTGCAAGAAGATACCTCAGATGTCTTGCAGGTTCAATCCACTATCAATTCTCTGCATTGCCCTTTGGCTTATCTACTGCGCCCAGAGTATTCACAAAATGCCTGGCATCAGTGATTGCCTACTGCAGACTTCAAGGGATACAAATTTACCCTTATTTGGACGACTGCCTGATCCAAGTGGACAGCAAGCACATACATCTGGAACATCTGGCCTATGTAACACGGTTACTGCATTCTCTGGGATACTCAATCAACAAAGAGAAATCCAGGCTAACACCATCTCAGAAAATAACTTTCCTGGGTGCCAACTTGGACACAAACACCCAGATGGCCTATCTTGCGCCAGAAAAACAGGGGCAACTAACTCAGTACAAATGTACCAGGCTTACTGCAAGGAAAATCCTGCAGGCTCTGGGCTTCATGGCATCTTGCATTCTTTTAATCCCATGTGCAAAGTTGCATATGAGGAAACTTCACTGGTACCTAAAAAACCTATGGTCTCAACAGTCACAGTTTGGAAACAGTAATACCAATAATTCCATGTTTGCAAAAGGAATTTCTATGGTGGGCCCAAGCATGTCAAACACAGGTCTCCCATTCTGCAAGCCTTAAGCAAATCAAGTCATCACAACAGACGCCCCAGATTACGCCTGGGGGGGCGCACATGACAGACAGGTGCATTCAGGGCAAATGGTCCCAAAAGGAAAAGCACCTTCACATCAATCAAAAAGAAATGCTAGCAGTAATAAATGCAATTGCAGCTTTCAAGGACCTCCTGCATCCAGGACAATTACTGATAAGAACAGACAACACCACAGTAATGTGGTACATAAACAAACAAGGAAGAACACATTCATACCCCTTGTGCAGACTAGCCATGACTCTTTGGAACTTGGCTCTGGAATGGCAAATCGAACTTCAAGCACAGTACTTGCTAGGATTGGAAAACACGCTGGCAGACAATCTAAGCAGAAATATTACAGATCCACACGAATGGAAGTTGCATCCTCAGGTGTTTACAGAGATATAATCCAAGCGTGGGGGAGGCCAGACATAGATCTTTTTGCCTCCCACAGGAACCATCAATTGGAAAAGTTTTGTTCGAGGACCTTTCATCCAAAGGCCTGGAGAGTGGATGCCCTTTCATTCAGTTGGACAGCATGGACAGTTTACGCTTTCCCACCTCTGCCTCTTCTGCCCAAGGTGGTCTTGAAAGCAAGAGCAGACAGACCGAAGTTGATACTGATTGCTCCAGATTGGCCAAGGCAACACTGGTACCCGCTCCTGAGGAGCCTAACACATACTCCTCCCTGGTCCCTACCTCTAATGCCTCTTCTGCTGACTCAGCACAGCTACAAAACTCTTCACAGTCAGCTGAAAACACTCAATCTCGCTGCATGGAAAATTCCTTAGCACCACAACAGACCCTACTCTCCAAGGAGGTGCAGGATGTCATTTTGGAGGCCAGAAGGCCATCTACTAGAAAGGCTTACTCCGCAAAATGGAAACTGTTTTGCTCTTGGAATGAGAAAAAAGGCCAGGACCCTAGAAAACTGAATTTGCCTCAGGTATTACAGTATCTAGCTGAGCTGCTGAACAGTGGACTTTCATTTTCTTCCATAAAAATCCATGCCTCAGCCATTTCTGCAGAATTCAACACTGATCCACCTTTATTTTCTCACCCACTCTTACGACAGTTCCTCAGAGGGGCTAAGAATATAAGACCACCAAGGAAACAACCAATACCAGCCTGGGATCTTAATTACATTCTAGAAAAATTAACATTGCCTCCTTTTGAACCAGCTGCCTCAACAGATTTGCAATATTTGTCCTGGAAAACAGCCTTCCTTCTGGCCATCACTTCAGCTCGTAGGGTTTCGGAACTACAGGCCCTCATGGCGGTGCAGCCCTTTCTCATCTTCCATCAGGCAGGGTTTCCCTTCGTACCAACCTATCATTTATGCCTAAAGTGGTTTCCAGGGTAGCTTTAAATCAAGCCATACACTTACCTACCTTTTACCCCAATCCTCAAAACAAAGGGGAAAGGCTGCTACACTCCATAGGCAGCTACGTTATTATTTGGACAGAACAAAGTCCTTCAGGAAATCAGAACAACTTTGTGTCCTATGCTGTAGGGGCTCAAGGGAAGCCAGTTACCAAGCAGACAATTTCAAAGTGGATAGGCCACTGCATACGGTTTTGTTATTCCTATCATGGGAAATCTGTTCCCACAGGCATCAGATCCCATTCCACCAGGGCCACAGCTACCTCTACAGCCTTCCTCTGAGGAGTTCCTACCAAAGATATTTTGGAGGCAGCCACTTGGAGTTCTGTACATACCTTCACAAAACACTACCACCTGCCTTTATATTCCAAAACTAGAGCAGGCTTTGCCACTGCTGTGTTGCAGGGCATTCTGGCTCATCCCAGTTCCACCTAGTGCCTACCACCCTGTGCGTAGCTTTGGGACTCTACCCATCTGTGATTACTGCAGCTGTATGCACGATGAACATAATACAGTTTTGTACCTACCATAAATGTAGATGTTAGAGTGCTAATACAGCTGCAGTACAGGTTACCCTCCCTCCTTCCCCACTTGGTAAAGGCATGGGGCCTAACCCCCCTCTTCATACAACCTGACTGGGTTATCCTTCTATGGTTTATTTGCTTGCAACTACTGATTTTGGATTATATTGCATTGCATGTGTGTGTGTATGTATATATATAATTTATGTATTGCCTTCCTTCTGGGGCCACCTGACATCTGGGGCAAGAAAGACTGAAGAACATGGCGTCGGCTGTGTCTTGTATACTCTGGCCTTACTAACGTCAGGAGAGAAAGCGACAGCAACCGACGCCGGACCTAGACTTTGGAATTCTGCCGACCGAGGACCCGCCTGACGGCTGAGAACCCATCTGTGTTTACTGCAGCTGTATTAGCACTCGAAAATCTACATTTATGGTAGGTACAAAACTGTACTTTATTATGTCTGAGTCCACCAAAACTTTCTTCTCCAAGTGTACTGAGTGTGGCCATAGTTTTCCCCGGCTCATGGCCACACTCTGTGCATTATATGCCTTGGGGTTGAACACCTGTCTTCTGGCTGCTCTATTTGTGCAGCGTTCAACCCCAGGGCTATCAGGGACCGGAGGTCGAAGCTGATTCTGGCGGGACTTCTGCCCCGGACTCTGCTCCGTCCGGTCCCTCCGTGGCTCCTGCCGCACCTACAGATACTTCCATTCCCCTGGCCACGACTCAACCTCCCACCTTGGCCAGGAGGATAGGGAAGCCAGGAGGGAGAAGCGCTGAGGAAAACACCACAAGCGGCGGGCCAAAGCCTCTGCTTCAGCCCCGCCAGCCAAGCGAGCTTCTCCCTGCGGGACGTCCGGGCCTTCTCCTTCCTGGCTCCGTTCTCCCAGCTTTTCACCAGGGCCGGAGGACGATGAGGCCCAGTCTCCCTCGAGGTCATCGAGGCAGCACTCCTGTCACGCCTCGGTGGCCTCTTCTAGGTCCACGAGAAGACTAACAGATGCAGACTTGGACCGGATGATAAGGTTCCTCCAGCCCCAGCTGCAGATGGGAGTGCTCCTGCTCCTTTTTTCACCCCGATTGCTTCTTCCCCGACCCACATTCCGGGTTTGGGTTTTACGGAGCCGAGTAGCGTCTGAGCCGGGGGAATGTCGGCGCCGATGGAGTCGGGTACTTCTGCGCCAACAGCACCCTCGAGCCTGTCTGGTCCCTTTTCTTCGGATCCAGGCTCTCTGAGTCTAGAGTTGAGCTTCGGATCCGAGGCGGTCAGTATGCCTTCGGCTCCGGCTAGGTTGGGGTGTACTGGCCCTTCGGATCCGATCGCATCGGCCCCGATCTGGTCGGATCCTAGGGAGGGTCTGCTCTCTGATCCTAGGGAGAGTGGCTCTCCTTCGGCATTCGACGTGGTGGAGAGGGTTCTGTCGAGGGATTCCAGGCCCCCGGCCTTAGCTACCGCTCCACCCTGCACTCCCTTGCAAACTGGTCCGACTTCCATCACCCGGCCCCAGGGACAGCCTGCTCAGACGTCCCAGATCGTTCACTTGTTGGAACAGGATGTGGTTGGTGAGGCCTCCTCTGACAGCCCCCCCTGAGGAAGTTCCTCACAAACGCAAGTGCAAAAGGAGGCACTTGGACTCCCCTGAGTCTTTGACAGAGGACACTGACTTGGAGGAAGGGGAATGTTCCCCGAGATCACCCCCCGAAGACGTCTCATTTGGAGATATCATGGAGATGCTCAGGATCAGAGGGGGGTGGTCTGCCCCAAAGCCTACCTCGGACTAGTCCGTGTTCCTGGAGGCGTTTGAAGCAGGCCCGTCTACCTCTTGGGTGTCCCCTCCAGCCGATCCCCTGATAGATCTGATCACTACCAGGGCATGGAAGGAGCCGGACACTGTGGAGCCCGTCCTTAAGAGGCCAGACAGAATTCTTAGCCCCCCCTCGGACAAGGTCACATTGGAGTAAGGGAACCCCCGTAGATGCAATGTTGGTGGCGGCAGCCACCAAAAGGGAACTGGCCAGGAGAGTCCCTCGGTCCATCCCCCGGACAAGGAGTCTCGGGCGATGGACCGTTTGGGGAAGCGGATGTTTGCTTCAGCCACCTTCTCCATAAGGTCGCTGAACTACATGGCACACGTACGGCTCCAGTGGGATCTTATTAAAGAATACGCTGGGTCGCCCCCAGAGTCCATGTCGGCAGAGGACAAACAGGTGTACTCTACCCGAATGGCCACACTCAGGTCTATTTCCAATACCTCTATGCGGCTACTGTCCCATGCTACGGAAGGAGCTGCTAGAGGAGCGGGCGTCGTCCTAAGGCGTGGCTCCGCCACTGTGATTTCGCGGAACCCTTCAAGGCGTCATTCGCTAATGCCCCGTTTGGTTCTGCCCTCTTTAGTAAGACCGTACGCGACACCCTGGTCCAGAGCGAGAAGGACGGGAAGACGTTGTCTGCCGTTGGAGTCCGCTTCTCTGCTCCCCAGAGGTCCTTCTCAATGAACCAAAAGGGACAGAAGAAGATGTGGTTCCGAAAGTCTCAACAATCCCGTTTCGCTCAGGAAAACCCGTCCTTCAGAGGCAGAGGAGGACAGGGTGGATGCCTCCCTAGAGGCAGAGGGGGCCCGAAGAACTTTGGGTCCAGAGAACCTTTCTCTCATCGGCCCACGCAGCAACCCTGAGGGGTTACCCGACTGCTCCACTCTGGAGGCAGTCGGGGGGGCGTTTCTCGAAGCACCTAACAGCTTGGGAGTCCATCACGACAGACCGCTGGGTGCTTCGAATTATATCCAGAGGGTCCGAGATTCCATTTCTCCATCCCCCTCTCAGACCCAGATACCTCCCCGATGTCCCACCCGATCAGAGGGAGGCCGCAGAAATTCGTCAGCTGCTAGAAAAAGGAGCGATCCAGCACATCCCCTCCCAGACCAGTACGGATCAGGCTTTTACTCCAGGTTCTTCTTGGGGCCAAAAAAGATGGGGGACTTGAGACCAATCCTCGACCTATCTCTCTTGAACCTGGCAATAGCCAAACAAAAGTTCCGGGTGGTCACTCTTCAATCCATTCTCCCCCTCTTGCAGGAGAACGACTGGATGTGCTGCATAGACCTCAAGGATGCATACTACCACATCTTGATGGACAGACGATCCAGGAGGTTTCTCCGCTTCAGGCTAGGAGCCGGCCATTACCAATTCAGGGTCCTTCCCTTTGGTCTCATCACGGCCCCCCGGGTGTTCACCAAAGTGTCAACGGTGGTAGCGGCCCAACTGAGACTCCAGGGAATTCAGGTCTTTCCATACCTGGACGACTGGCTCCTGACCGCCTCCACAAGGCATCTACTCTGCACAGCCAGGAATTTCTTTCTTTGACTAGCTCCCCGGCTGGGGATCACGGTCCATGCTGGAAAATCCTCCCTGCTCCCGACTCAGATCATAGATTTTATCGGAGCCAGGTTGGACACAAACCAGCTCTTAGCCTTCTTAACTCCGGACCGGATGCGATCTCTAAGACTCCATGTGCAGGCCATTCTTCATTGCCCAGCCCCTCTGGCGGAATTGGTTCTGAGGGCTCTAGGCTCGATGTCGGCTACCATCAGTCTCCTTCCCATGGCGTGCCTAAATATGAGGATTCTGCAATGGACCCTCCAAGTCCAATGGTTTTTCCTGCGTTATCCCCTGAGCCATCCTGTCCCCCTCAGCAGGATAGAGCCTTCTTATGGTGGCTCCAGTCTCCGGACCTCCAAAAGGGGCGATGTGGATCCGATAACCCATAGGTTGCTGACAAATGAAGTTTACCTACTCAGATGGAACGTTATGGTGAGTACATAACTTCTTATTTTAAAGGCCCTAGGTTCTATGGCTGCGTCAATTCTAATAGTACCTCTAGCAAAGCAACATATGCGGATTCTGCAGTGGCCCCTTCTGTGTCAGTGGTTCCCAAACTCTCGTCCCCCTGGATTACAAGATTCGAATAGCCAACTCCTGCAAGCAGAACCTGCTTTGGTGGATGAGGCCAGACGTAGATCTTTGGAGCCGCCCATTTCAACCCTCCCAGCCCACAGCCATTGTGACCACAGATGCTTCACTGATGGAGTGGGGGGGGGGTCATTTCCAGGGAAATACTGTCCAAGGCACATGGTCCACCTGAATATCTGTGTTCTTGAAATGAGAGTTGCGCTGATGTTCATCGTGTTACCCTGCTGCAGTCATCACACTTGGGTTATCCTGTCATCAGGCTGTCCCGCAGTCGGCCGGAATTCCGAAGTCTTGGTCCGGCGTCTGTTGCTGTTGCGTCTTCCCTGACGTCAGTGCGCCAAGGGTATATATAATGCAACAGACGCCATTTTCTTCAGTCTTTCTTGCTGCGCGGTGCCAGAAGCAGTTCGCAAGTGCCGATCGGCCGACTCCAGAGATTTTCGAATTCGAATTTCAGACCAAAGTCTTCTATAAAGCTAAGTACCCCGTTGGGGAAACTTTCCTTGCCTCAGACCGATGTCAGAAAAAGTTAACAGTTGTATTTCTTGTGGGAAGCAAATACCTCATAAGGATTTTCATTCTTATTGCATACCTTGCCTAGGCCCAGACCACGACGTCACTAGTCGTTTTTCTGCTAGGTTTAATAAGCGTACTATAAAAAGACACTTTGATTTCGCACGTCACTACTTCGGTAGAAAATTTAACTACACTATGCTGTCGGAGCAACCGACTACCGGCGTGCACAAAAAAACGCAAGGATAAGGACAGGCAGCCCAGGCCTAAGCCAGATTCCGAGGCCCCGGCTGGTCCGGCCTCCGGTTCTCCAGTCTTCAGTGAGGCTCTGACGCAGCCCCTGACTACCGCAGATCTGGAACCCGAGACCGCTTCGGAACTTTTGGCGGAATGTACCAGGCCGACGCAGCCATTTTGTTCAGGCCCTACCGACGACATTGCTGAAAAAGATGGTGCTGCAGACACACCTTCGGTTTCTGAAGGTGTTTTCAGACCGACGCTCACCATTAAAACTTATCCTAAGACGAAGACTCCTATTAAACCTAAAAAGAGTGCACTTCAGTTCCCTGTTCAAGGCCCCATGCCTAAGAAACAGATGCTCAAAATGGCTGAAGATTTGATCTCTTTAATCAGTGGTTCCCAGCCACCTCCTGACAAAAGGCCTAGACAAGAGGAAGATTATGCATCCTCTGAACAAGTGTCCATTTCTTCAGACTCCTCTGAGGACCAAGATTGCTCCTTCTCCCCATATGAAGTTTCTGATGCTGAGGATTCCATACCTTCAGCTTCTCCTCCTGAAGACTATTCTTTTGGCAAAACTTTACACACTATGAGGGAACATTTTCACTGGGAAGGTCAGGACTACTCTGACTCTAAGAAAAGGCTCAGAGTTTCTTTTACACCTCCAGCACAGACCACTTGCCATCCCACCAGTTTTAGTTTTAGACATTGTGGATGATGTTTACTTAGAATCCAGTTTGAACCCAGACTCTCTACCTCCTGCTCCGGCCAAATCTGACCGATACTATAGAGTGCCCGATTCCCACAAATTTCTTTATAAAAGCCCTGTTGCTGATCCAGAGACTATCTCCCAGGGTCCCAAAGGGGCTAAGGCTTCTATGGCTAAAAATCCTGTACCCTCTGAACGGGACTCCAGAGCACTAGACAGGTGGGGGAAAAAGGTTTACACCTCAGCCACTCTAGCTGTGAGAGCACTAAATTGTCAATTCCACATGCTAAAATACCAGCAATTTCTAATGTCTCAAATAAGACAAAAAATGAGCACACTCCCTCAACAGTCTGAATTGAAAGAAATGCAGGATCTGTTGCATGCAGCTGAACAGGTGGGCAAACATACTTTACAATGTTGATTTGATTCTTTGGAGGCTTCCTGTAGAGCAGCTGTTACTGGGTCTGTTATACGTAGGCATGCTTGGTTAAAGGAACAAACTCTGCCTGATCATGTTAAAGCAAAGCTTCTAGATGCTCCCTTACAGCAGGATGTCCTATTTGGAGTTAAAGCAGAAGTCTTAAAGAAAATGGAGGATAAGGCAAAATCTATGCAGACGGGTAAAGATTTTCTACAGGTTCAGCCCCCTCGCTTCAGCAGAAATTGGTCAACAAAAAGTTGGTCCTTTCCAGCTACGGACAGACCACAGAGGGGTAAATACAGACGTCCAAGAGGCAGAGGACAACCACAAACCCACTACAAACCTCGACAGTGGGGCACTGCAACACAGAAGTGAGGAGAAGACAGGCCCCAAACTACTAGAAGGCAAACTCAATGACTTAAACCTCATATGGCCAAGCAAGACTCTTGGCAGCTCCCTTGGGAGGAAAATTAGCACTTTTTTCAGACAACTGGCACATCGTCACAAAGGACAAATGGGTCCTAGACATAATTTCACAAGGATACAGATTCCATTTCCACACCTTGCCAACGAAGAGAGGAATGCCAAACCTGCCACAAAATCAATGGGCAGAGGCACAAAAACAAATTACAGCTCTCATGGCCATGAGAGCCATTCAACTGGTACCTACACGAGAGCAAGGCCAAGGATTTTACTCAAGACTCTTTCTAGTCCCCAGAAAGGACAAGGCCTGGAGACCAATTCTGGACCTTTCAATTTCAAACTCTTTCTTACAAGTACCCAAATTCAAGATGCTAACACTACAGGAGCTTCTTCCCATGTTGGACAAGAATGCATGGCTAGTAACGCTGGACCTCAAGGAAGCATACCTGCATGTCCCTGTCAGACAAAATTGCAGAAGATACCTCCGTTTCATTGCAGGTTCAACCCATTACCAATTCTCTGCACTGCCCTTTGGCTTATCCACTGCGCCCAGGGTTTTCACAAAATGCCTGGCACCAGTAATTGCTTCTGCAGAACCACAGACCGCACCCGACTCCCACGTGGAGCTGGCTGGGACTTTGGACGCACTAGGCCTTCAGCTTACCGATCCTACACCTACTGAGGGAATCGAAGTAGCTGAGCAATCCACAGTTACAAAGGGTGTTTTCAGACCTACCCCATTAACTATTAAACCCTCAAGTCTAAGCCCCCCTTAAAAGCAAAGAAACAGACAACTCTCTCCAGGACAGGCTTCCATGCCTAAGAAACAAATGCTAAAAATGGTCGAGGACCTAATCACCCTGATCAGGGGGTCCCATCCCCCTCCTGATAAAAGGCCCAGACAGGATGCAGACTATGAATCTTCTGACCAGGTGTCCATTTCCTCTGACTCTTCCTCAGACCTAGGATATTCTTTACCCCCTTATGAGGATTCTGATGCTGAGGAATCAATTCCGTCAGCCTCTTTACCTGAGGATTATTCCTTTGGGGAGACCTTGCATACAATGAGGGAGCATTTCCATTGGGAAGGTCAGGATTATTCAGAATCCAAGAAAAGGCTGAGACTTCCTTTTATTGCCTCAACACAGACCCCTTGCTATCCCGCCAGTTCTTGACATTGTGGATGATGTGTGTACACTGAATCCAGTCTGAACCCTGACTCCTTACTTCCAGCCCCAGTTAAACCAGATAGATATTGAGTCCCTGACTCTCATGTTTCTGTACAAAACCCCTGTTGCTGACCCTGAAACTATTTCTCAGGGACCCAAAGGGATTAAGGCTTCATCAGCAAAAAACCCAGTTCCCTCTGACAGAGATTCCAGAGCTTTAGACAGATGGGGAAAGAAGGTATATACGTTTGCAACTTTAGCAATGAGAGCCTTGAATTGCCAGTTTCACATGCTAAAATATCAGCAATTTTTGATGTCTCAGTTGAAACAAAAGATGCTTCCAGATTCAGATCCTCCTAACTTAAAAGAAATGCAGGATTTATTGCATGTGCATGCTGCTGAACAAGTGGGAAAACATACTTTGCAATGTGGGTTTGACTCCTTAGAGGCCTCCTGTAGAGCAGCAGTTACAGGCTCTGTCATTAGAAGGCATGCTTAGTTAAAAGAACATACATTACCAGATCATGTTAAGGTAAAATGATTGGATGCACCTTTGCAGCGGGATGTGCTGTTTGCAGTTAAGGCAGAGGAGGTATTAAAGAAGATTGAGGATAAAGCAAAATCTATGCAAACGGTGAAAGATTTCTTACAGGTTTAGCCTACTCGTTTTAGCAGAAATCGGCCAACAAAGAATTGGTCCTTTCCAGTCACAGACAGACCTCAAAGGGGCAGATACAGACATCCAAGAGGTAGAGGTCAGACACCAGGCCTTTACAGGCCTCAACAGTGGGGCACACCAGGCCAGAAAGAAAAAGACAGGCCTTAATCTTATAAAAAAACTGAATCAATGACTTTCCACTACAGCTACCAAACAGCTCTCTTGGCAGCCCCCTTAGGAGGAAAACTGGCACTTTTCTATCACAACTGGCATTGCATCACCAAAGACAAATGGGTTCTCAGCATTGTATCTCAAGGGTACAGGTTCCATTTTCACACCCTGCCCAAGGCTAAAAGGAATGCCAAATCTGCCACCAAATCAATGGGCAGAGGCTCAAAGACAAATTACAGCACTCATGGACGTGAGAGCTATTCAAAAGATACCACCACAGGAACAAGGACAAGGATTTTACTCAAGACTCTTTCTGGTTCCCAGAAAGGACAAAGACTGGAGACCCATTCTGGACATTTCTACACTAAACACCTACCGGGATGTACCAAAATTCAAGATGTTGACACTGCAGCAGCTTCTTCCCATGGTGGGCAAGAAAGCTTGGCTCATGACGTTAGACCACTGCCCTTTGGCTTATCTACTGCGCCCAGGGTCTTCACAAAGTGCCTGGCACCAGTAATTGCATTTTGCAGGCAAAAAGGAATTCATATTTATCCATAACTGGACGACTGCCTGATTCAAGCCGAGAGCAAGGACATTCTACTAAAGGATCTGGCGTACGTAAAAAAGTTAAGTTGCCTAGGGGTACACAGTAAACTAAAAGAAATCAAAACTCGTGCCCTCACAACAGATAATATTCCAGGGTGCCAGCTTGAACACAACTGCAGCTATGACGTCGGGTGAAGTGCCACACCAGCCGAGGCCGGACCCAGACTTTGGAATCCGGCTGACCGAAGGGCTGCCTGACGACAGGACAACCCATTTGTAAGGACTGCAGATGCATTCCTGTTCGGACATCTACATTTATGGTAGGTACAAAACTGTACTTTTTCAGTACCCGAGGTCGCAGGCTCCTCGGCCCCCATTCCTACTATAGATACCGACGCCACTCCTGGCGGGGAAATTCAGAATTTAGACAGGCCTGCCATTTCTCAAGGGGTCTTCAGGCCTTCCTCCTTCTCTATTAAAGCCTTCACTAAATCTAAAACAGCCATGAAAACCAAAAAACAGGTTCCACAGACACCCGCTCAAGGCACCATGCCTAAAAAACAGATTCTTAAAATGGCTGAGGATTTGATTACTCTTATCAGGGGTTCTCAACCCCCCTCTGACAAAAGGCCCAGATTAGAGGAAGACCACCCTTCCTCAGATCAAGCTTCTATTACCTCAGAACTATCTGAGGACCAGGATTGTGCCTATTCTCCATTCGAAGACTCTGATGCAGAGGAGTCTATTCCCTCGGTCTCCCCCCCTGAGGACTTCTCTTTTGGGGAAACCCTGCATACATCGAGGGGAACGCTTTCACTGGGAAGGCCAAGATTACTCAGATTCCAAGAAAAGGCTCAGGAAATTTCTTCTGCTCCCCCAGCATAAGCCTCTGGCTATCCCTCCTGTTTTAGATATATTGGATGATGTGTACACAGAAGCCAGCCTTAATCCTGATTCTTTGCCTCCAGCTCCTGTTAAACCAGACAGGTATTACCGGGTTCCTGATTCTCACCAGTTCCTATATAAAAGCCATACTGCTGACCCAGAAACTATTTCACAGGGCCCCAAGGGAATTAAGGCCTCTACTGCTAAAAACCCATTACCTTCAGAGAGAGATTCCAGAGCTTTAGAAAGGTGGGGCAAAAAGGTGTACACCTCTGCCACTTTAACCATGAGGGCATTAAACTGTCAGTTCCATATGTTAAAGTATCAACAGTTTTTGATATCTCAGCTGAAAAGCAAAATGACACAACCAGAACAACCAGATTTAAGAGAGTTGCAGGATTTGTTGCATGGTGCAGAGCAAGTGGGTAAACATACCTTGCAGTGTGGTTTTGATGCTTTAGAGGCCTCATGTAGAGCTGCTGTTACGGGGTCTGTTATATGTAGGCATGCTTGGCTCAAAGAGCAAACCTTACCAGATCATGTCAAAGCTAAATTTAGATGCACCTCTTCAAAAAGATGTATTGTTTGGTGTTAAAGCAGAGGAGGTGCTAAAGAAAATGGAGGAAAAAGCGAAATCAATGCAAACAGTGAAAGATTTTCTGCAGGTACAGCCTCCACGTTTCAGCAGAAACTGGCCTTCAAAAAATTGCTCCTTTCCAGCCACGGATAGACCTCAAAGGGGCAGATACAGGTGTCCAAGGGGTAGAGGGCAACCTCAATGATCTTTCAGAGCCAGACAGTGGCAAGCACCAACCCCAAGAGGTGGAGAAGATAGATCCGTCTTTTAGAAAACGGACACAATGACTTCCCCCTACACCTGCCAAGCAAAGCTTTAATGGCAGCACCTTTGGGCGGAAAACTGACATTATTCTCAAAAAATTGGCATATTGTTACAAAAGACAAATGGATTCTGGACATTAGACATAGGCTACAGGTTCCACTTTCACACCCTTCCAAAAATGACAGGCATGCCAAACCTGCCACAAAATCAAAGGGTAGAGGCACAAAAACAAATTTCAGCTCTCATGGACATGAAAGCAATTCAAGAGGTACCTGCAAAAGAACAAGGTCAAGGGTTTTATTCCAGACTATTCCTGGTACCAAGGAAAGACAAAGATTGGAGACCTATCTTAGACCTATCCATCCTAAACACATATCTACAGGTGCCAAAATTCAGGATGCTCACATTACAGCAGCTTCTTCCCATGCTGGGCAAGGAGTCTTGGCTGGTAACATTGGACCTCAAGGAGGCATACCTGCATGTCCCTATCAGACAAGATTGCAGAAGATACCTCAGATTTCTTGCAGGTTCAACCCATTACCAATTCTCTGCATTGCCGTTTGGCTTATCTACTGCGCCCAGAGTGTTTACGAAATGCCTGGCATCAGTAATCGCCTTCTGCAGACTACAAGGGATACAAATCTACCCATATCTGGACGACTGCCTGATCCAAGCGGACAGCAAGGACATACTACTGCAGCACCTGGCGTTTGTAATAAAACTGTTGAACTTCCTGGGATGCACAGTCAACAAAAAGAAATCAAAACTAATGCCCTCTCAACAAATAATTTTCCTGGGTGCCAACTTGGATACAACCACCCAGATGGCCTACCTCACGCCAGACAAGCAAGGGCAACAGTCTCAATACTTCAGAAAAATGGCAACTTACACCAGGCTAACTGCAAGGAAAGTCCTGCAGGCTCTGGGATTCATGGCATCTTGCATCCTACTTATCCCATGTGCAAAGCTGCATATGAGGAAACTTCAATGGTACCTAAAAAACTTATGATCTCAACACAGCCACAGCTTGGAAGCAATTATACCACTCATTCCATGCCTTCAAATGGAATTTATGTGGTGGGCTCAAGCTTGCCAAAGAAACACAGGTCTTTCTTTCTGTGTACCTCAAGCAACTCAAATCATTACAACAGACGTCTCAGACTGCGCATGGGGAGCACACATGACAAATCAGTGCATTCAGGGAAAATGGGCACGAAAAGAGAAGTTCCTTCACATCAACCAAAAGGAAATGCTAGCCGTGCAAAAGGCTATTATGACCTTCAAAGACCTACTGCATCCAGGTCAGCTATTGATAAGGACAGACAACACCACAGTGATGTGGTACATAAACAAACAGGGGGGAACTCATTCATACCCTCTGTGCAGGCAAGCCATGACCCTATGGAACACAGCACTGGAATTGAAAATTCAACTACAGGCACAATTTCTGCCAGGGAAGGAAAACACACTGGCAGACAACCTAAGCAGAAATATTGCAGATCCACACGAATGGAAGTTGCATACTCAAATTTTCACAAAGATAACTCAGGCATGGGGACAGCCAGACATAGATCTCTTTGCTACCCACAGAAATTGCCAGTTTAAAAAAATTTTGTTCAAGGACCTATCATTCACAGGCCTGAAAAGTGGACGCACTTTCCTTCAATTGGGCAACATTGGCAGTCTATGGCTTCCCGCCTCTTCCTCTGCTGCCCAAAGTTCTATTAAAAGCCAGAGCAGAGAGGCCGAAAATGATTCTCATTGCTCCAGACTGGCCAAGGCAACACTGGTATCCGCTCCTGAAGAGCCTGACGCATTCCCCACCATGGATCCTACCTCTAGTCCCTCTTCTGTTGTCCCAGCACAGTTACAAAACTTCACAGCCATCTCAAAACTCTAAATCTAGCTGCATGGAGAATTCCTTGATTTCCCAACAGTTTCTCCTGTCCAAGGAGGTGCAGGATGTCATCTTGGAGGCCAGAAGACCTACTAGAAAGGCCTACTCCGCCAAATGGAAACTATTTTGTGCCTGGAATCAAAAGAAGGGACAGAATCCTTGGGTAATAAATATACCTCAAATTTTACAGTACCTAGCTGAGATGTTAAACAATGTACTTTACTTCTCCTCCATCAAGATCCACGCTTCAGCCATTTCTGCACAATACAACACAGATCCTCCTTTATTCTCTCATCCTCTCTTAAGGCAGTTCCTCAGAGGGGCAAAGAATATAAAACCCCCAAGGAAGCTACCAGTCCCTGCTTGGGACCTCAACTTCGTATTGGAAAAGCTGACCTTTCCTCCTTTCGAGCCAGCTTCTTCATCAGAGTTACAGTACTTGTCATGGAAAACAGCCTTTCTTCTGGCTATCACCTCAGCTCGCAGGGTTTCGGAGCTACAGGCCCTCATGGCTGTGCAACCATTCATCATTTTCCATCAGGACAGAGATGTCCTTCAAGGATGCATCTGCAGTCATAACAAATGGGTTGTCCTGTCGTCAGGCAGCCCTTCGGTCGGCCGGATTCCAAAGTCTGGGTCCGGCTTCGGCTGATGTCGCACTTCACCCGACGTCATCTCTGCTGGTCTTCGGGTATAAAGGCATCAGCCGACGCCATTTTCCTCAGTCTTTCTTGCCGCGTGGCGCCCAAAGCAGAAGCTGTTCGCAAGTGCCGGTCGGTCAGATCCAGAGATTACTACTACAGAATACTACTTCGAAGACTTCTAAAAGCTAAGTACCCCGTTGGGGACTCTTTCTTGCCTCAGCCGATGTCAGAAAAAGTAAATAACTGTTTAACTTGTGGGAAACAAATACCTCATAAAGATTTCCACTCTTACTGCCTACCTTGCTTAGGCCCAGACCACGACGTAGCAGCCTGTTTAGCCTGTGCTTCCTTCAACCGACGAACGCTTAGGCGTCTGTCAGAGTTTGCTGAACAGTTTTTCGGCTCAGATTTTGCGTACATTATGCCGTCGGACCCTCCGACTACCCAAATTGTTAAAAAATGCAAAGAAAAAGACCGACACTCGCGGTCCGCGGTTTCTGCCGAAACCACGGTTAAGCAAGCCGCGAGTGTCTCTGTTTTGGCCGAAACCGAGAAAACGGGTCAATCTTCAGCCGAATCCATGACTGCTACTGAGGCTCCCGCTACCTTAGTTGAATCGGCCTCTGAAGTTTTGCCTACTACTGTGGTTCCTAGTGAATTATCAGACACCATCCCTTTGGATGTCTCTACCCCAGCACGTGGTGCTGCTAGGCCTCCTGCAGCCATGTCTATTAAGGCCTTTGCCAGGGCTAAAGCAGCCAAAACTGTTAAATCAGTGCCTGCTAAGCCCCCCTCACACAGGCCCACTTCTAGTTCACAAATGCTTACTCTGGCAGAGGATTTAATATCCTTAATTAGGGGATCCCAATCTCACCCAGACAGGGCCTCTCAGCCTCCAGAAAGAGACCTAGAGCAGAGCCCCCGAGCCAGTGTCCTCTGATGATTCTTCAGATGACTCAGACATTACAGATCAGCCAGAGGCTCCTTTTTCTACTTATGAAGATTCCGATGCTGAAGAATCCATTCCATCTGCCTCTCCACCAGAGGAATTTTCCTTTGGAGAAACCTTACATGCCATGAGAGAACAATTCCAATGGCAGGGACAAGATTACTCAGATTCAAGAAAAAGGCTTAGGACCTTTCTGCACTTACCACAACATAGGCCCTTAGCTGTACCTCCAGTTCTGCCTGTTGTGGATGATGCATTTAATGATGTTTGCACTGCTCCTGATACCTTACCTCCAGCCCCTGCCAAACCAGATAGATTTTACAGGGTGCCAGACACTCATCACCACCTAATCCAGGTCCTTAGAGAGATGGGGGAAAAAAGTTTACACCTCTGCTACTCTCTCAGCTAGAGCTTTAAACTGTCAGTTTCATATGATCCAATACCAAGAGTTTATGCTTGATCAGTTAACTAAGAAGCTGTCCTCTGATGATTCCTTAGATAAGAAATATGTTTTAGAAATGGTGAATAACATTCATCAGGTTAGTAACCATTCCTTAAAATGTGGCTATGATGCACTGGAGGCTTCATTTAGATCAGCCATGACTGGCACAGTGATAAGAACAGGTCTTGCCGGATCATGTTAAAGCAAAGCTGTTAGATGCTCCTATGGATAAGGCCAGTCTATTTGGTACACCTGCTCAGCAAGTAATGAAGAAAATGGAAGAGAAGGCAAAATCTGTACAAACAGTTAAGGATTTCTTACAGGTTCAGCCCCCAAGGTTTAGCAGGAACTGGCCTGCCAAAAATTGGTCCTTTCCAGACTCCTCAAAATCTCAGAGGCAGGAATAGACGCTCTAGAGGCAGAAATCAATCCAGAGGAGGTGCCTACAGAGGACGCCAGTGGCAAGGCAATAACCAGCGAGGCACAGACACAACCACTGCCACTGCAACAGGACAATCAGTGACTTGGCTCTGACACCGCCTACCAGGGAGCAAATAGCAGCACCTTTAGGCGGAAAGTTAGCCTTATTTTCGAAAAATTGGCACTATCACAAAAGACAAGTGGATTTTGCAAACCATAGACCAAGGCTACAGGTTCCACTTCCACACCTTACCAGTAAAAAGAGGAATGCCAAACCTACCTCCAAATCAAAAAACAGAAGCTCTAAAGCAGATAGCTCAATTAACAAAGATGAGAGCTGTGGAAAGAGTACCAATAACAGAACAGGGCAAAGGATTCTACTCCAGACTCTTCCTAGTACCAAGAAAAGAGAAAAGTTGGAGACCTATTCTCGACCTGTCCGTCTTAAACACATTCATCATTGTCCCAAAATTCAAAATGCTGACCCTACAGCAACTTCTTCCCATGCTGGGCAAGGAGTGTTGGCTGGTAACTCTAGATCTCAAGGAGGCATACCTGCACGTCCCCATACGACCAAATTGCAGAAGATACCTCAGATTTCTTGCAGGATCAGAGCATTATCAATTCTCAGCATTGCCCTTTGGCTTATCTACTGCCCAGAGTATTCACAAAATGCCTGGCATCAGTAATCGCTCATTGCAGGCTACAGGGAATACAAATTTATCCATACCTGGACGACTGCCTGTTACAAGCGGACAACAAAAGCAAGCTGACAACAGATTTACAAAGAGTCATTTGCTTACTACAAGCCCTGGGATACACAGTCAATTTAAAAAAGTCAAGACTGATACCATCCCAGACGAGAACATTCTTGGGTGCGGAATTGGACACAGTAAAACAAATGGCATTCCTAACTGCAGAAAAACAAGAACAACTCCCTCTTTACTTCTTGGCATTAACAAAGCAGAACAAACTAACAGCAAGAGAAGTACTGCAGGCCTTGGGCTTTATGGCATCATGCATAATCCTGGTGCCCCATGCCAGACTGCATATGAGAAAGCTACAGTGGTACCTAAAGAATTTATGGTCTCAACACAGGCACAGCTTAGAAACCGAAATTCCAATAATCCCATGCCTGAAACAAGAGTTCCTATGGTGGGCTCAAGCATGCCAGTCAAACCCAGGCTTGCCATTCCACAACTTTCAAGCAAGCCAAACCATCACAACGGACGCCTCAGACCTAGGCTGGGGGGCGCACATGTTGGACAAATGCATACAAGGATTGTGGACTCCAGACCAGCTGCACCTGCACATAAACCAAAAGAAATGCTGGCAGTAAAACTAGCAATCCAGAAATTCAGACCATTCCTCAAAGAAGGCCATTTAATGATAAGGACAGACAACACCACAGTCATGTGGTACATCAACAAACAGGGAGGCACTCATTCATACCCCTATGCAGGATGACTCTGGACCTTTGGAATATGGCTCTGAGCTACAACATCCAGTTACAGGCAATATTTGTGCCGGAAAAGAAAACACCCTAGCAGACATGTTAAGCAGAACCACCTCGGATGCTCACGAATGGATGCTACACCGGACATCTTCAAGGCCATCACAAAGAAATGGGGATGCCACAAATAGACCTATTCGCATCCCCACTCAATCACCAGCTCAAAAATTCTGCACAAGGACATACCACCCACTTGCATGGAAGGTGGACTCTCTATCCTTCAGTTGGAAAGGCCTGACAGCATATGCATTTCCACCTCTTCCTTTGATGCACAAGGTACTACTGAAAATCAAAGAGGAACGTCCAAGGATAATTCTGATAGCTCCGAATTGGCCAAGACAACACTGGTATCCATTGCTGAGGAGCATGTCTCAGAGGAGAATGTGGTCAATACCCTGATGTCTTTGATGTTAACTCAGAACAACTACAACATCATGCACCCAAACCTAAAAACCTTGCAACTGACTGCCTGGAACATCACATAACAGCAACTAACCCAGACTTATCCCAAAGGGTTAAAGACATTATCCTTGAAGCCGCAGACCTTCAACAAGAAGGAACTATGCAGGAAAATGGAAAAGGTTTGTCATTTGGAGTACTGAAAGAGGAAAAGATGTGTCGAACATAGATATTGCTAACATCCTGGAGTACTTGGTAGAGCTTCTACATACAGGCCTGTCCTATTCCTCCATCAAGATACATGCATCAGCTATTTCAGCAGAATACAGCTTCGATCCACCTGTCTTTTCGCATCCTCTTCTCAGGCAGTTCCTCAGAGGGATCAAGAATGTAAAACCTCCTAGGAAACCACCATTACCAGCATGGGACTTGAACTTTGTGCTAGAAAAATTGACACTCCCTCCATTTGAACCAGCAGCAACAGCAGATCTTCAACACCTATCATGGAAAACTGCTTTCCTACTGGCAATTACTTCAGCAAGGAGGGTTTCGGAACTACAGGCCTTAATGGCAGTACAACCCTTCCTAATCTTCCATCAAGATAGTGTCCATGAGAACTAATCCTACATTTATGCCTAAGGTGGTATCCAGAGTGTCTTTAAACCAGGCATTCCACCTACCCACCTTCTTTCCCAATCCACAGAACAGGGGGGGAAAGACTGCTGCATACCTTGGATGTACATAGACAGTTACGCTACTACCTGGACAGAACCAAAGGTAACAGAAAAACTGACCAGCTTTTAGTAGCCTATGCAACAGGAAGGGAAGGAAAAGCAATTTCCAAACAGACAATCACCAAATGGATAGGAAATTGCATAAGATTCTGTTACTCCTACCATGGAAAACCAATTCCACAGAACATAAGATCTCATTCTACAAGGGCTACAGCCACTACCACAGCTTTCTTACGAGGAGTGGCAACCAAGGACATTGAGGCGGCTACTTGGACCTCCGTGCATACATTTGCCAAGCATTATAATTTACCTCTATACTCTAGATCCCGAGCAGGGTTTGCCACTGCTGTATTGCAAGGGATCCTAACTACACCATAATTCTTCTTCCTCCTCCCTAGTTTGGCTATGGTATTCTACCCATTTGTTATGACTGCAGATGCATCCTTGAAGGACATAGTACAGTTTTGTACCTACCATAAATGTAGATGTCCGAACAGGATAGCATCTGCAGCCAGGATTACCCACCTCCTTCCCCTCTGTGGTACTCCTAGGGTATTTACCCTCCTAATAGCTAGCTGGGGGGGAGTCTCTTATGGTGTATTTGGTTGTATATATGTACATACATGCTTATTTTTTGTGTTTGCCTTCTACTATTTTGGAAACATTGGCATTTATCCAAAATTTAGCTTTCCAAGTGGGCAACTGGCATCTGGGGCAAGAAACACTGAGGAAAATGGCGTTGGCTGATGCCTTTATACCCGAAGACCAGCAGAGATGACGTCGGGTGAAGTGCGACATCAGCGAGCGGACCCAGACTTTGGAATCCGGCCGACCGAAGGGCTGCCTGACAACAGGACAACCCATTTGTTATGACTGCAGATGCTATCCTGTTCGGACATCTACATTTATGGTAGGTACAAAACTGTACTTTTCCTTACGAACCAACCCTACCTTTTATGCCAAAGGTAGTATCCAGTGTAGCTTTGAATCAGACTATCCACTTACCTACCTTTTATCCTAATCCACAAAACAAAGGGGAAAGACTACTACATTCCTTGGACATTCACAGACAACTTCGTTATTTGGACAGGACAAAGCCATTCAGGAAATCTGAGCAAGTCTTTGTGTCCTATGCTGCAGGTGCTCAAGGAAAGGCCATTTCCAAACAGACAATTTCAAAATGGATAGCCCACTGCATACGCTTTTGTTACTCATTTCATGGAAAAACTGTGCCTGCATGCATCAGATCCCACTCCACCAGAGCCACAGCTACCTCTGCAGCCTTCCTCAGAGGGGTCCCTACCAAGAATATTTTGGAAGCAGCCACCTGGAGTTCAGTGCACACTTTCTCCAAGCACCATCACCTCTCACTATACTCTCTAAAGCGGGCTTTGCCACAGCAGTCCTGCAGGGCATCCTAGCCCCTACTAGTTCCACTTGGTGCCTACCACCCTTACTTAGCTTTGGGATTCTACCCATCTGTTATGACTGCAGCTGTATGCACGATGAACATAGTACAGTTTTGTACCTACCAAAAATGTAGATGTTAGAGTGCTCATACAGCTGCAGTCCAGGTTTCCCTCCCTCCAACCCCTCTTAGGACAGGCCTTATGACAAACACTTTTCATATAACCTTTTGGGGTACTTTTATGGTGTATTTGCTTGCAACTACTGTTTTTGATTTTTCAACATTGCATTTTTGCAAAAACATTATGTTTGCCTTCCTTCTGGGGGCACCTGACATCTGGGGCAAGAAAAACTGAAGAAAATGGCGTCGGCTGGTTCTTTTATACCCCTGTCGCACTGACGTCAGGAAAGAAGCGACGACAACCGACGCCGGACCTAGACTTTGGAATTCGGCCGACCGAGGACCCGCTTGACGGCAGGATAACCCATCTGTTATGACTGCAGCTCTATAAGCACTCTAACATCTACATTTATGGTAGGTACAAAACTGTACTTTTTGTACCTACCATAAATGTAGATGTTCGAGTGTAAACACTGCTGCAGTCCAGGTTACCTTCCCTCCTTCCCCTCTTACTTTCTGGTACTTACCTAGGGCATCTACCTTTTATTACCTTTTGGGAGTATTTGCTGGTAACTAAAAATGGTTGGTTGCTTTGCTTTTGTATTTTTTACTAGCAATTTGAATTGTCTACCTATTTGGGGGAACCTGACATCTGGGGCAAGAAAAACTGAAGAAAATGGCGTTGGCTGCATCTTATACCCCTGTCGAACTGACGTCAGGGAGGAGGCGACAGCAACCGATGCTGGACCAAGACTTTGGAACTCTGGCCGACTGCGGGACTGCCTGACTGCAGGATAACCCAAGTGTGATGACTGCAGCAGTGTTTGCACTCTAACATCTACATTTATGGTAGGTACAAAACTGTACTTTCCAAATATTCCTCATATTTTACAATACCTAACTGAGATGCTGGACAAAGGCCTATCCTTCTCATCAATTAAGATCCATGTCTCTGCCATTTCAGCTCATTACAATATGGAACCACCTTTTTTTTCACATCCACTGCTGAGGCAGTACCTCAGAGGGGCCAAAAACATAAGACAACAAGGAGAGCATGATACCTAAATGGGACCTCAATTTTGTCTTGGAAAAGCTCACACTGCCTCCTTTTGAGCCAGCCAATACAGCCGAGATAAAGTTCTTATGGAAAACAGCTCTGCTCCTAGCAATAACTTCAGCTAGAAGAGTCTCAGAGTTACAGGCATTAATGGCTGTGGAACCTTTCATCATTTTCCATCCGTCAGGGTTTCTCTAAGGACGAACCCAACATTTATGCCTAAGGTAGTATCCAGTGTGGCTCTTAATCAAACCATTCATTTGCCTACTTTTTATCCAAATCCACAGAATAGAAGGGGGAGAGACTTCTGCATTCTTTGGACATTCACAGACAGCTACGCTTCTACTTGGACAAAACTAAACCTTTCAGAAAGACTGAGCAACTGTTAGTGGCATATGCTGCAGGATCACAAGGAAAGGCTATCTCAAAGCAGACTATTTCAAAATGGAAAGGACACTGCATTCGTTTCTTCTATTCACAACATGGCAAGTCAGTGCCTAAGGGCATTAGGCCACATTCGACCAGGGCAGCAGCCACCTCAGCAGCCTTCCTCAGAGAAGTACCAACCAAGGATATTTTGGAGGCTGCAACTTGCACTTCAGTGCACACTTTTACAAAGCACTACCACTTACCTCTTTACTGTAAATCCAGAGCAGGCTTTGCCACTGCAGTTCTGCAGGGCCTCATAGCCACTCCTAATTCTATTTAGACCCAGCCGCCCAACCTCAGCTTTGGGATTCAACCCAAGTGTAATGACTGCAACAGTGAAACACGATGAACATAGTACAGTTGTGTACCTACCATAAATGTAGATGTTCGAGTGTATTCACTGTTGCAGTCCAGGTTACCCACCCACCATCCCCCTTTCTTTGCTGGGACTTGTCTCTACTTCTCTGTTCTATGTAACCTATGTGGTGTACTTGCTTGTTGATGAAGGTAATGTTTGTTAGTGCATGCTTTTTTATAAGCAGTGTTTATAGCCTACCCTTTTGTAGGCACCTGACATCTGGGGTAAGAAAAACTGAAGAAAACGGTGGCTGCATCTTGTATACTCCTGGCGCACTGATGTCAGGAAAGAGGCGACAGCAACCGATGCTGGACAAGGACTTTGGAATTCAGGCCGACTGTGGGTTGCCTGTCAGGATAACCGAAGTGTAATGACTGCAACAGTGAATACACTCTAACATCTGCATTTATGGTTGGCACACAACTGTACTTTTGTAGACGTTTTTGGTTTTTAGTGGGGCTCAGCCCAGACCTCTTGTGTTTAGCTGTTTATGCACTGCTGCTGATATCTTGGACCCCCCCCCCCCCCAAAAACAATTTTTTGGAAGTGTTTTGTTTTTTCTTTTATGTAGTGGTTTTGCAGTTTGTTGTTTGATGGGAGATAATGAAGTCCACTAAATTGGGGTGGGGGTATTTACCTGTGTATAATGGATTCCAGTCTGAGCTTTTTTTAAAATTTTTTTTTTGTTATATACAGCATTTAAGATTTTTATTCTGTCAAATTTCCAAAATAGAGCTGTTCTGGATTTTAATTGTTGCACGTAAAGCATGATCAGAAAGGGTACCATATAGTGTTTTATTTTTGTGTATTGTGGTATACAGAAAGGGTTTGCATTGTGTGCATTTACTCATTTAATGTAAAGACATTTATTTTATATTGAATTTTTACATGCTTTTTTACATCTGATTTCACTGAACTCAAATTATATTTGGTTTTGCAGACACAAGCTGGAGGTCAGAAGCAACGTTTCAGTTTACTGTTGAACGTTTCAGCAGGTTGAGCGAGTCTGTGCTTAGCCCTCCTTGTTTTGTACGTAACCTTCCATGGAAAATCATGGTTATGCCCCGCTTCTACCCAGACAGACCTCATCAGAAGAGTGTAGGCTTCTTCTTGCAGTGTAATGCAGAATCTGAATCCACGTAAGTTACTTCAGATTCATATTTGACATTATGAATTTGCTTTTACATTATACGCTTGGTAAGCAGTTAATGGTTTAAGTCTTGAATATATTTTTCATTATTGAATACAGAGTATATTTTTATTACAGGTATGAAGTGTAATGTTTAATGTTGACTTTTAAAGGACTTTGACATTGAGTATTTTAGAATTAACTGATGTCTGAGATAGGCTGGACTTTTACTTTGCTCCTGACGCACCTAATTTTTCATCCATTTGCATGAGGCTAAATTGCAATTGTTTGAGCCAAGCTATTTTTGTTGTTGGTGTTTTGTTCGCAAAAATGTATGTTGAAGTGGCATTGTCTGGTATGTTGTAAGCAGGGATGTCCTCCTATTCCTATGTTGCAGTATGCTTGGTGTGGGATTTCCTGCATTCAGGTGAACCGTACGACGGCTCCTATACAAAAGTTTCAGCTTGGCTGTTTTAGCTGCGTGGGACATCACACTTGGGTCCATAATCCAGGGACCTTATGTCTGCACGTACAATCCTCAGAACTTTTCAGCTGCAGACGACTTTGCATCGTCCAATCTTCCTCCAGGCGTCGGATCGACTATAGATAAGTAACCCGTTGGGTTTTTGCATTTCTAATATTTTACTGATCTTTCGCATTGCTTACGCTTGGTTGTAGCTTTTAGCTGTTGTCAGTTAAAAAGGGTAAGTGCCAATCTATGCACCAAATTCCCCATAAGGACATCCATGACAAATGTGTTAGGCCGGGAACACGACCATAACGCTTGCCCTATTTGTAAATCTTTTGTGCCTAAGACCTTACGTAGCTGTCTGGTAGCTTTAAACCTTTACTTTTAAGACTCGTGCCTCAAATGGCTGGCTCTCAGGATGGATCCTGCTTCGGAGGCTTCCCAAGAACCTCAGCGTAAGAAGGCCAAGATGCCTAGGACTTAATTGCCTGCTGCTTCGTACCTGGATGCCCCACCAGCTGCCAGTGTAGAAGATGAGTGTTCAGCGGATCCGTCGGCTCAGTCTACTTCCCTCGCGGACCCCGCTGTTCATCTGACATGTCCATGGAGCTTTCTCAGACACAGACGCCTGTCTATGTCGAGGGGGAACCAGATTTGGGGTTCCTTCGGGATCCAGACCTTGAATACAGCCACTGCCAAAACCAGCTCTAGACAGACTCCAACCAAAAAGAAACCGAAAATAAAACATAATTCGCCTGCTTCTGAAGCCCCTCCAGACTGGGAGACCTTCACCTTTTCCCTTTTGCAGGCATTTATTGGCCCTTGGGCCTTCTGCCTCACCCACTACTACATTGCCTCTGCCAAACCCTAGGCCTACCTCTGCTACTTCTATTCCCATGGCCCCCTCCTTGAGTAAGAAGAAAGTGAATCTGCCTACTCTTCCTTGGATGATTTTCTCTTATGCATCCCAGATTGCTTCTCCCAAGGAATCTTACTCTCCTGATGAGGATTCTGTGGAAGGGAATTCTCCTTTTGAATATATTACATTTGGTGAAACCTTCACCAAAATGAAAGACTATTTCAAATGGGATACTTCCCAAATGACAGAAACCCAAAAAAAAGATACTTTGAACTGCTGCAGGTGGAGTCCTTACTCCCCTTTAGCTGTACCCCCTGATGTTCATCGTGCATACAGCTGCAGTCATCACAGATGGGTTCTCCTGCCGTCAGGCGGGTCCTCGGTCGGCCGAATTCCAAAGTCTAGGTCCGGCGTCTGTTGTCGTCGCTTCTTCCCTGACGTCAGTGTGACAGGGGTATAAAAGTACCAGCCGACGCCATTTTCTTCAGTCTTTCTTGCCGCGCGGTGCCCGAAGCAGAAGCAGTTCGCAAGTGCCGGTCGGCCGACTCCTGAAATTACGAAAATTTTGCAACCGAAGTCTTCTTGAAAGCTAAGTACCCGTTAGAAACTTTTCTTGCCTCAGACCGATGTCAGACAAAGTTAATAATTGTATTTCATGTGGGAAGCAAATACCGCATAAGGATTTCCATTCCCTCTTTATTCCTTGTTTAGGCCCAGACCACGGCGTCTCGGTCTGCCGCTTTTGTGCTACATTCAACAAGCGCACCATTAAGCGTCGGGCGGAGTTCGCCCAGCATTATTTTGGCAAAACATTTAACTATATTATGTCGTCGGATACTCAGACTCCAGTTTTGTCTAAAAAGCGCAAAGATAAGGACCGACACACGAGGTCTGCGGCCTCTACCGACACCACGCCAATGCCGACTACACGTGGTGCGGTTCTCAGCGAGGCGCTTACGCAGCCCCTGACTACCGACGACACTTCATTGGCGGTGTCTCCTGGCCCGAGGTCGCAGGCTCCTCTGCCCACACCCCAACTACAGATACTGAAGCCACTCTTGGAGGTGAATCTCAAACTGTGGACATGTCTACCTCCTCTCAAGGTGTCTTCAGACCTTACTCTTCTTTTTCCATCAAGGCTTTCACTAAGTCTAAAGCAGCCATGCATTCTAAGAGGCAAGCTACACAGGGCCCATCTCCAGGCCCCATGCCTAAAAAACAGATGCTTAAAATCGCTGAGGATTTAATTACTCTTATCAGGGGTTCTCAACCCCCCCCCCCCCCCCGGACAAAAGGCCCAGAGTGGAGGAGGAATCCCCCTCCTCTGATCAGGGCTCCATTATATCAGAGCACTCAGATGAACAGGAACATTCTTACTCCCCTTTTGAAGACTCCGATGCAGAGGAGTCCATTCCATCTGTATCCCCCCCCAGAGGATTACTCATTTGGGGAAACTTTGCATACCTTAAGGGAACACTTCCACTGGGAAGGCCAAGATTATTCAGATTCCAAGAAAAGGCTTTGGGAATTTCTCTTGCTACCTCAGCACAGGCATCTGGCTATACCTCCTGTCTTGGACATACTAGATGATGTGTACTCGGAGGCCTGCCTTAACCCGGATTCTCTACCTCCAGCCCCAGTCAAGCCTGACAGGTACTACAGGGTCCCTGACTCACACCAATTTCTAAACAAAAGCCATGCTGCTGACCCAGAAACCATCTCACAGGGCCCCAAGGGAATTAAGGCCCCCACTGCTAAAAATCCATTACCTTCCGAGAGAGATTCCAGATCCTTAGAAAGGTGGGGAAAAAAGGTATATACCTCGGCCACCTTAACCATGAGGGCATTAAACTGTCTGTTCCCTATGCTAAAGTACCAACAGTTTTTGTTATCACAATTGAGAAGTAAAATGTCACAACCTGAACAACCAGACTTGAAGGAGTTGCAGGATTTGATGCACAGTGCAGAACAAGTGGGTAAACATACCTTACAATGTGGTTTTGATGCTCTAGAGGCCTCATGTAGAGCTGCTGTTACAGGATCAGTCATACGTAGACATGCCTGGCTCAAGGAACAAACCTTACCAGATCATGTCAAAGCTAAATTACTAGATACCCCTCTACAAAAGGATGTATTATTTGGTGCTAATGCTGAGGAGGTATTAAGGAAAATGGAGGAAAAGGCTAAATCAATGCAAACAGTGAAAGATTTTCTACAGGTACAACCTCCACATTTCAGTAGATATTGGCCTTCCAAAAATTGGCCCTTTCCAGCCACGGACAGACCCCAAAGAGGTAGATACAGGCGCCCGAGGGGCAGAGGGCAATCCCAAGCATCGTTTAGAGGCAGACAATGGCAAGCTCCTACACAAAGAGGTGGTGAGGATAACTCGCAACCATTCAGAAAGCAAGCCCAATGACTTTCCCCTTTGCATGCCAAGCAAGACTCAAATGGCAGCACCCTTAGGCGGAAAACTGGCAGCATTTTCAAAAAATTGGCATATTGTCACAAAAGACAAATGGATCCTGGACATTATAAACAGAGGCTACAGATTCCACTTTCACACTCTTCCAAAAATGAGAGGCATGCCAAACCTGCCACACAATCAAAGGGCAGAGGCACAAAGACAAATTTCAGATCTCTTAGACATGAAAGCTATTCAAGAGGTACCTACGCACGAACAAGGTCAAGGTTTTTATTCCAGACTATTCCTGGTACCAAGGAAGGGAAAAGATTGGAGACCTATTTTGGACTTGTCCATCCTAAACACATTTCTACTCGTAACAAAATTCAAGATGCTCACTCTACAGCAGCTTCTTCCCATGCTGGGCAAGGAGTCTTGGCTGGTAACATTGGACCTCAAGGAGGCATACCTGCATGTCCAAATCAGACAAAATTGCAGAAGATACCTCAGATTTCTTGCAGGTTCAACCCATTATCAATTCTCTGCATTGCCCTTTGGCTTATCTACTGCGCCTAGAGTATTCATGAAATGCCTGGCATCAGTAATTGCCTACTGCAGACTTCAAGGGATACAAATATACCCCTATTTGGACGACTGCCTGATCCAAGCGGACAGCAAGCACATTCTTCTGAAACATCTGGCTTATGTAGTAATGTTGTTGAATTCTCTGGGATACACAGTCAACAAAAAGAAGTCAAGGCTAATACCCTCTCGGAAAATAATTTTCCTGGGTGCCAACTTGGACACAAACACCCAGATGGCCTACCTCACGCCAGAGAAGCAGGGGCAACTAACTCAATACTTCAGAACACTAGCAAATTGCACCAGGCTGACTGCAAGGAAAATCCTGCAGGCTCTGGGATTCATGGCATCTTGCATCTTACTAATCCCATGTGCAAAGCTGCATATGAGGAAACTTCAATGGTACCTGAAAAACCTATGGTCTCAACACAGCCACAGTTTGGAATCAGTAATACCACTAATTCCATGTCTTCAAAAGGAATTTCTGTGGTGGGCTCAAGCATGCCAAACAAACACAGGTCTCCCATTCAACAAGCCTCAAGCAAATCAAGTCATCATAACAGACGCCTTGGACTACGCCTGGGGGGGGGGGGGGGTGCACGACCAATCGGTGCATTCAGGGCAAATGGTCCCAAAAAGAAAAGCACCTTCACATCAATCAAAAGGAGATGCTAGCAGTAATAAATGCTATTATAGCTTTCAAAGACCTTCTGCAATCAGGTCAACTGTTGATAACGGACAACACCACAGTAATGTGGTACATACAGGGAGGAACCCATTCTTACCCCCTATGCAGACTGGCCATGTCACTTTGGAACATGGCCCTGGACTTACAAATCGAACTACAAGCACAGTACTTTCCAGGCAAGGAAAACACACTGGCAGACAACCTAAGCAGAAATGACAGATCCACACGAATGGAAGTTGCATCCTCAAGTTTTTACAGAGGTAATTCAAGCATGGGGAAGGCCAGACCTAGATCTCTTTGCCTCCCACAAAAATCACCAATTGACAAAATTCTGCTCAATGATTTTTCATCCAAAGGCCTGGAGAGTGGACGCTCTCTTTCAGTTGGACATCAATTACAGTTTATGCCTTCCCACCTCTTCCTCTGCTGCCCAAAGTTCTATTAAAAACCAGAGCAGACAGACCAAAGATGATTCTCATTGCTCCAGACTGGCCAAGACAACACTGGTACCCACTCCTGAGGAGCCTGACGCATTCCCCACCATGGACCCTGCCTCTAATGCCTCTTCTTCTGACTCAGCACAGCTTCAAAACTCTTCACAGTCCGCTAAAAACACTCAATCTAGCCGCATGGAAGATTCCTTAGCCATCACAACAGACCCTACTCTCCAAGGAGGTGCAGGATGTCATTTTGGAGGCCAGAAGGCAGTCTACTAGAAAAGCTTACTCAGCAAAATGGAAACGGTTTTGTGTCTGGAATGAGAAAAAGGGCCAGGATCCTGGAAAACGGAACTTAACTCAAGTATTACAGTATCTAGCTGAGCTGCTAAGCAGTGGACTTTCATTCTCCTCCATCAAAATCCATGCCTCAGCCATTTCTGCAGAATACAACAGTGATCCACCCTTATTCTCTCACTCCCTCTTAAGACAGTTCCTCAGAGGGGCTAAGAATCTAAAACCCACAAGGAAACAACCAATACCTGCTTGGGATCTCAATTTCATTCTAGAAAAACTGACCTTGCCTCCTTTTGAGCCAGCTTGCCTCATCAGATTTGCAATATTTGTCCTGGAAAACAGCTTTCCTTCTGGCTATTACCTCAGCTCGTAGGGTATCGGAACTACAAGCTCTCATGGCTGTGCAGCCTTTTATCATCATCCATCAGGACAGAGTTTCCTTACGAACCAACCCGTCCTTTATGCCAAAAGTGGTATCCAGGGTAGCTTTGAATCAGGCTATACACTTACCTACCTTTTATCCTAATCCTCAAAACAAAGGGGAGAGATTACTACATTCCTTGGACATCCACAGACAACTGCGTTATTATTTGGACAGAACAAAGCCTTTCAGAAAATCAGAACAGCTCTTTGTGTCCTATGCTATAGGAGCTCAAGGAAAGCCAATTTCCAAACAGTCTCAAAATGGATAGCCCACTGCATACGTTTTTGCTATTCTTTTCATGGCAAAACTGTACCTACAGGCATCAGATCTCACTCCAGAAGGGCCACGGCTACCTCTGCAGCTTTTCTCAGAGGAGTTCCTACCAAAGATATTTTGGAAGCAGCCACTTGGAGTTCTGTGCATACCTTCTCCAAGCACTACCACCTTCCACTATACTCCAAATCTAGAGCGGGCTTTGCCACTGCAGTCTTGCAGGGCATTCTGGCTCCTCCTAGTTCCACCTAGTGCCTACCACCCCTTTCTTGGCTTTGGGATTCTACCTATCTGTTATGACTGCAGCTGTATGCACGATGAACATAGTACAGTTTTGTACCTACCATAAATGTAGATGTTCGAGTGCTAATACAGCTGCAGTCCAGGTTTCCCTCACTCCTTCCCCTCTTGGGACAGGCCTATTGGCTAACATCTCCTCATGCAACCTGATTGGGGTATTCATTCTTGATGTATTTGTTTGCACTACTGTATTTTGATTATATGGCATTGCTTTATTACACAAATTTATGTATTGCCTTCCTTCTGGGGGCATCTGACATCTGGGGCAAGAAAAACTGAAGAAAATGGCGTCTGCTAGTTATTTTATACCCCTGTCGCACTGACGTCAGGGAAGAAGCGACGACAACCGACGCCGGACCTAGACTTTGGAATTCGGCCGACCGAGGACCCGCCTCACGGCAGGAGAACCCATCTGTTATGACTGCAGCTGTATTAGCACTCGAACATCTACATTTATGGTTGGTACAAAACTGTACTTTCTTCCTGCATACTTGGATGCCTTTACTGCAGCCTGTAGAATTCCTGACTCTCAGCCTCCTGCACCTAAGCGCCCAGACCACTTTTACAAGGTGCCAGAGGAACAAAAATTCCTCATAAAGCCACCCTTAGCAGACATTGCCACTGCCCCTAATAAACAGTCTAGGTTACTACCTTCTGCCTCCGTTTTGCCCACGGATAAGGATAGCAAATCCATGGATAGGACAGGCAAGAAGGTATACACTTCCTCCACTTTTGCCTTCAGAGCCATTAACTATCAACACATATGACCACGTTTGCCCTGGACTTGGTATCCCAAGCTACCTCTATGCTGGCTTCAATTCCTAACAGTCCCATTAAAACAGATAAGTCTTCCAAATTGTCCTTAGACCTACAAGTGGCTAGACACTCTAAGATACAGCTACGATGCTGCAGAAACTTCTGCTCACTCTACAGCATTAGCATCTGTCCTTAGGAGATCTTCCTGGCTTAGATTACAAAATCTGCCAGAGGACTTAAAGTCCAAAATCTTGGACGCTCCCCTGTATCACAACCTTTTTTTGGAAAGCAATCTGCAGACCTATTTAAGAATCTGCAAAAAAAAAAAAAAAAGCAGAGTTAAAGGTTATTAAACATCTCCTGGTATCTTCTATACCCAAATTTTATAGGATCTACCAGGCTAAGACTACCTTTGTTAGCCTCCTTGTCCAGACCCAGAAGAGTAACGAAGCCATTCCTCATAGAGACCCACTGGTCCACCTCCTCAGCCTAGACTGCCCTTTCAGGACAGGGGAGGCCCCAGTAATGCGTGACTGCCTTGCTCATCTTCCCCTCTCAGCTCGTCTTACCCACTGTTTCCCCTTCTAGCAGAAAGTCCCCCAAGACCAATTGGTATTAACCATTATTCAAAAAGGATACTTTCTATCCTGGAAACAAATTCCTCCTTGGAAAGGCATTCCATTTCCCACAAAAAACCATGCCATCTCCTTCCACAAATTCTGTTAGACCTTCTGACACAAGACAAAGGAACTCTCCTACATCCACAATTGCAAATGCTATCCCTGACTCTGTGGGTGATAAATTACTAACTCCATTCAGACACCACTATTCAGAGGACATGCTATCAGCCCTGAGGGAGGCCAGGAAACCCACTACTAGAAAGTCATGCCATGCTAAATGGGAAAGATTTACTCAGTGGTGTCTGGGACAGGAGAGGGACCCTTACAAGGCTGACACCCCCCCCCCCCAGTCCTCATATATGTGTCAACTTATAAAGGGTAAACTTTCCTATTCATCAGTGAAAGTGCACCTCTCCGCATTTTCAACCTGTGTACCTCTAGATCCTCCCTTGTTAGCCAGGCTACATTTGAAAGTCTTCCTTAAAGGGATCTTACACGTCAGACCACCTAAGAAGCCTATCCCTCCTCCATGGGACCTAAACTTCATCCTGGAACAACTCACCCAACCCCCTTTTGAACCGGCTAATACAGCCTCTTGGAAAACAGTACTGTTAGTGACCATTACCTCTGCCAGAAGGGTTTCCAGGCTACAAGCCTTAATGGCATGCTCACCTTACACCATTTTTCATATTGGCAGAGTCACTCTTAAGAACTAACCCTTCAAGGCCAAGGTAGTCATTGACTTGACTCTAAATCAATCCATTCACCTACCCAATTTTTCCCCTCTCCCACTAACGAAGAAGAGAGGATACTCCACTCCCTAGATGTTCACAGGCAACTGAGATTTTACCTGGATAAGACTAAAGACATTAGGAAATCCAAACAACTCTTTGTATCTTTCCACCCCAAGGCATTGGGCAAGGCAGTCATCAAATAGACCATTGCATCCTGGATTAGTAAAACAATCTGTTTCTGCTACTCTCACCATGGTAAAACCCATCCCGTTTAGGTTAAGGCACACTACACAAGAGCAGTGGCCACTTGCAAGGCCTTCCAAAAAGGCATGGACACAGTTTCCATTATGGAAGCAGCTACATGGTCCACTATACACACCTTCACCAAACTTTACAAACTGGACCGAATCTCCAAAGCACGCACAGGATTTGCCAGGGCAATCCTGCAAGGCTTTGTGGAATCATCTTCTGCATCTGCCACCCTTTCATCAAACTAAGCTGTGGTACTCTCCCACACAAAGAATACTGCAACATAGGAATAGAAGGACATAGAGAAGTTGTGTAAAATCTTAACATAACCATAGATGTCCTTCTCTTCCATGTTGCAGTGTTCCTTCCCATCCACAATTCCAACTCAGACTCTACCAGTCTAACTGCTTCCCTGATGCCTCTCTCCACTACAGAAGAGACCCAGGGCATTATACATGTCACCTTTGGCAGCCTGTCCTGTTTGGGCCATCTACTTTGCCTGCTTAGCTTTAAGTTCTGAGGATTGTGCATGCAGACGTCACACAAGGTCACATTTATGGCCCTATGTGTGACGTCCCACACAGCTGCAACAGCCAATCTGAAGCTTTTGTGTAGGAGCCAACGTACGGGTTGCCTGAAGGCAGAAAATCCCACACCAAGAATAGAATACTGCAACATGGAAGAGAAGGACATCTATGGTTATGGTAAGATTTTACACTATTCTATATAGAAGATCAACCAGTGATGTTGAAATTAACACTAAAATTCTTTGTGTTGTGAAATACAAGTTTGACACCATATAATATAGTTTGCGAAGTAACAAGCTTGGCTGATGGAGTTTGATCATCTCTGAAATCCAGTACATTCCATGTACTATCCTACTTTTCAACTATGGTATTTTGATAAGTTTTGCTAATGCCAAGGAATACTGTACTTTGAAACTGTAATCCTTTGCAATCTTGTAAAAATCATGTGTTTTCCTAAAAAATTTGATTGGTATGTATAAATATCTTACTTCTATGTTATTCTGTGGAGCTTTTCTTCCCGAGCCTCCACTGAAAATGGACATGTATCCTGTCGGATTCTCCTGATCATCAAATGTAAAATAAGTTATACTTTGACATTTGACAAAACAGTTCATTCATACACTGCTGACACTTTGATGACAGAAACCAGAGCACTTGCAGAGCAGGTATACAGGGTAGGAGGAAAGACTGCATTGCATATTGTTTGCTTTCTTCCCCCTCAGAGAAGATGGTGGGGAATGGATATCTTGCTGTGTTGACATGTGGGAATTGAGGTGGGTAGTATTGCATACAGGGCCCTCAGAAGTTCAGGTGCATTATTTGCATAGGTGTTTTGAGGTGAGTATTTACATGTTCTTCGTGGTTCACTGTTGCAGTCATCACCTGTGGGTTATTCCTGCTGTGGGTAGCCCTCTGTTGCCCCGAATACCAGAGTCAATGTTTTTGTGCCCCATCTGTAGTCTGACGTCAGGTTGTCAGTGCTATAAAGTAAGGCAGCCGACGTCATTACATCAGTCTTTCTTGCTGTGGAGCCTGTAGCAGAAACAGTTTGCAAGAGTGCCGGTCGGTCGCTACTAGAAGTTGAATTTCAGCAGAAAACGTCTAAAGCTAAGTACCCCCTTTGGTGATCCTTTTTTCTTGGTCTAACCGATGTCAGAAAAAGTTAATTGTCTTGCCTGTGGAAAGCAAATACCTCATAGATTTTCATTCTTACTGCGTCACCTGTTTAGGCCCAGACTATGACATTCCTCGCTGTCGATTTTGTGCCTTGTTCAACGCCCGAGCTATTCGTAGTCAGGCTATCTTTGTTGCTAAATTCTTTCGCTTTCGTTCTCCGTATTTGGAAATAACTTCAATAAGCCATCCAACTACCGATCTTCCGAAAAAACGTAAGGGTAAAGATAGAGACAGATTGCTATGACCAAAACTGCCGACAATGCTTCCATTAAGCTAGTCGCCAGTCCTCCAGTACTCGAGTGCTTTTGCAGACCCGGATACCTGCTTCTGCAGATTCGCAGGCCTCTACTGAGACCCATTTGGAGTCCGGTATGCTGCGAGGCGCTTCTTCGACTATGGAACCTGTGGATGTGTCTACCTTGGATGGGTCCAGAGCAGCTGTGCAGACACCGGCTTCTGAGGGTATATTCAGACCTTCCAATGTTCATATTAAACTGACTACTTCGTTTCTAACTAAAACCACCAATTTCTCAGGCCCAGAGTTTGCACTACGCCTAGAAAACAGACGACCAAAGCGGATTCTCACCTCCCATGCCACAATCAAATGCTTAGAATGGCTGAAGACCTTATTACTTTAATTAGGGGAAGCCAGCCTTCCCCCCCCAAAAGACAAAGAATTGATTTTCCTTCTGATTCAACAGACCATGAGTCCGATTACTCTTCTCCCTCTGATTGCCAGGATATACCCTTATCTACCTATGAGGATTCAGTTGCAGAGGATTCCATTCCCTATGCCCCCCCCAGAGGATTTTTCTTAGTGAAACCTTGCATACCCTAAGAGAGCATTTCCGCTGGGAATGCCAGGACAACCCACAGTCCAAAAAGAGACTCGAGGAATTTTTAGACTTGCTTCAGCACAGGCCTCTAGCTATACCACCTGTCCTGGATATTGTAGATGATGTTTTCATGGATTCCAGTCTTACCCCTGATACTTTACCACCAGCTCCTAGAAAACGTGACCGGTACTACAGAGTACGTGGCTCTCACAAATTTCTCTTTAAAAATCCCACTGCGAATACAGAGACTATTTCCAAGGGACCTTAAGGTATTAAGGCTACTACAGCCAAAAACCTTACCCCTTCGGACAGGGATTTTAGGGCTTTAGACAGATGGGGTAAGAAGGTATATACCTCTGCAACTCTTGCCGTTAAGGCCTTAAATTGCCAGTTTCACATGTTGAAGTACCAGCAGCATATTATGGAACTAATTAAACAAAAAATGTTGATTCCTGATTGTGCAGAAAATAAAGATTTACAAGAGTTGATGCATTCTGCAAACCAAGATGGTAAACATACTTTGCAGTGTGGTTTTGGTGCCTTCAAAGCATCTTGCAGGGCTGTTTTCACTGGGTCTGTTCTGAGAAGACATGCTTGGCTGAAGGAGCAAATCTTGCCAGACCACGTCAAAGCAGAATTACTAGATGCTCCATTAAACCAAGAATGTTTGTTTGGCACAAAGTTCTTAAGACTGAGGAGAAAGCTAAATCTATGCAAACTGTTAAAGATTTCTTACAGGTACAACCACCTAGACTCAGTAGGCATTGGCCTTCAAAACACTTGTTCTTTCCAGTCCCTCCCAGACCTTCTCAGTCCAAACCCAGGGACAACAGACCAGAAAGACTACAGTCTCAGGGTGTGTACAGATCTAAACAGTGGAGTGCTCCCACCTCAAACAGAAAGTGGTGAGCCACCCCGTATGGAAAAAGTTCAGTGACTTGTCCTTCATCCTTCCCAGCCATGCCAAAGTACTTGCAACCCTAGGAGGAAAACTCACCCTGCATGCAGAAAGCTGGGAGTATATTACCCAGGGCCAATGGGTCTTAAACATGGTATCCCAGGGATACAGATTCTACTTCCACTCACTGCCAACCCCAAGCGGATTGCCAGACCTTCCTCCAAACCAGTGGGGCAGAGGCCCAAAAGCAAGTACTTTCTCTTCTGAGTATTAGGGCTATTCAAACTGTTCCTTCAGATCAAAGGGGACATGATTTCTACTCAGACTGTTCTGGTGCCCAGAAAAGAGAACTCCTGATGCCTATCCTGGATCCGTCAGTTCTCATCACCTTCCTGGTGGTACCAAAATTCAAAATGCTTACACTCCAGCAGCTGCTTCCTAAGCTAGCCAAGGACTCCTGGCTGGTCACCCTAGACTAAGCTTATCTGCACATCCCCATAAGGGAATCTTGCAGGAAATATCTACGTTTCAGGGCAGGCTGTATGCATTATCAGTTCTCTGCACTTCCCTTTGGCTTATCTACTGCGCCCAAGGTATTCACAAAGTGCCTGGCCCCAGCATACTGCAGGCAGAGAAATATTGAAATTTACCTATATTTGGACGATTGCCTGATTCAGGCAGTCAGGAATTGCTCCTTCAGCACCTGACGTTTGTAAGGAGACTCCTAACTTCTCTGGGGTATGCCATCAACGAAAATAAATCACAGCTGGAACCCAGACAAAACATTGTATTCCTGGGAGCAAGCCTGATCACAAATTCCCAGATGGCATTCTTCACTCCAGAAAACAGGTTTATTTCATAGGTTCATAGGTAGGTACTAGGCTATCGGCCCTAGGGCCCATACAAGCCTAGCCAAAACATGTACCCGGGCTTTCGCCACCCAAGAAAATTATTTTCCTGTGCCCCTGTCGAACAGAGCCACAGAACTGATCCCCGGGGTGAATTTCCCATTTCCCATCCAAGCATCAAGATTTTTCTTGAAAAATGCTAATGAGGAGCTCTGTTTGACATAGTCTGTTCCAGAGTATGGGAAGTCTCTGGGACAGGAATCTATCCCTCCAGTATGTTCTGTTTATTGTGGTGACAAGGCTAAGGTCCGTAGAGCGTGTAGCTCGGCGGGATTGGGATTTCTTTAAGTGGAGCATGTCCAACACCTCTGGGTTTGACGTAGCTTTGTATATTAGGCAGAGATCGCCCCTGAGTAGGCGATATGTGATGGAGTAAAGCTGTAGTTTTTTGAGACTGTCTGCATAGGGCATCTGTTTGAGGCCTTTAATCCTTTTTGTGAGGTATTTCTGTGGTCTTTCCAGTTGTAGATGTCTTGTGAGGTACATACCAAAAGGGGCGTTGTACTCTATAATGGGTCTAATGAGTGATGAGTAGAGGGGAACAATGACCTCTTTTTTTTCTGGATGAGAATCCTTTTGTGATGAGATGAGCCACGTAGAAGGATTTCCTGACCACTGTATGATGCGATTATCAAAGGAGAGACTACTGTCCACCTGTGTCCCAAGGTCTCTTATCACATTTTCGGCATTAAGTAGACTACCAGCTATGTGGTAGTTCATGGGTACAGAGTTTTTACCAAAGGGGATGACAATACACTTTTTGGCATTGAACTTCAGACCATGGCTTTGACACCAGGTATCTGTCTCAGTGAGGCCCTTTTGCAGTTTGTCCACATCGTTAGGAGTTTCGATTATGGCTCCTAGTTTGCAGTCATCTGCAAACTTTGTTAGCCAAAGACCTTCTGTGTTGGCCTGCACTTCAGAGAAGTAGATACCAAACAGGAGAGGATCCAGGACTGAACCCTGTGGTACTACACTTGTCACTGGTCTGATGTCGGATTTGGAATCTGCTACTTTCACAGTGTGGGTTCTGTCCGTGAGCCAGTTGGCAACCCATCTTGTGATATAGGGATTTATACCTAGTTTAGTGAGCTTATCTATAATTCCATAGTTGGGGGATGGTGTCGAAAGCCTTGGCGAGATCTAGATAAGCTGTGTGAACCATTTTACCCTCATCTATGGCTTTGGTGACTGCTTCAAAGAAGTCAATCAGGTTTAGGAGACATGATCTGCCTTTTACAAATCCAAACTGAGTTAGGGTCCAGAGTTTGAAGATTACCAATGTCTTTGTTTATGAGTTCCACGATGATACGTTCCATTTCCTTGCAGACCAGGCTCGTCAGGCTAATGGGGCGGTAGTTCCCGGGGTCCGTCGTGGCTCCCCCTTTGTGGAGTGGGATAACTGTCGCGGTGCGCCATTCATTGGGTACAAAGCCTGAGGTGAGGCTATGATTGAACATGGTACTTAGGTAGGGTGCCAGTTCATTCTGTAGTTCGTGTAGAACACAGCCTGGGATATTGTTAGGTCCCATGGATGCTGTGTTCTTGGCTTTGGAGAGTGTTTTTTCCTTGTGCAGCCGTGATTATAGGAACTTTGCATTCTTCTGGTATAGAGATGGGCCCTCTAGGGGGTGAGAGGGGGGTAAAGTTAGCACTGAACTTATCTACTAGGATGTTGGCAGTATCAGTTGGTTCTGTATATTTAGCGCCATTATGCTGCAACTCAGAGCAGATCTGAGTGTTCCCATTTATATTCTTGACATAGCTATAGAATGCTTTGTGGTTGTCTTTAGTCAGTGGCAATTTTGTTTTTGTAACTAGCTTTAGAGGATTTTATGAGGGATCTCAGCTTCTTACTGAGGTTGACCAGGGAGTTCCTCCAGTCATGGGATTTTACTCTTTTTTGCAACAGTTTTTTTCTTCTGAGTTTGTTTATGCAGACTACCACCAGATTGGCTTCCTTTTTTTTTGGAGGATAACATCTTGGTTCTATTAGGGTTAGCATGATCCATGCACTCGTGTAAGTGCTTATAAAGTGCATTTGTGTAGGATTCGGCAGTCATACCTCTATTGTCCGTCTGCATGGGTGTCATGAAGTTTGCCACTTCTGTCTTAAGAAGTGTGAAGTTGGCTTTTGAGAAGTTTTTTACGATGGTTTCCCTAATTGGGGCTGCAGGTGGGATGTGGATGTCTAGGCTGATTAGGTTGTGGTCGGATCTGTCCAACGAGGAATTGACCTCTGGTGTGGAACAGCGGTTTCCCATGTTGGTAATGACAAGGTCTAGGATATTGCTGCCCCTGGTGGGGGTGTGAAAAAGTTGATCCAAGGCATTGGAATTTATGAATTCTAGTAAACGTTGAGCAAAAGAGTTGGTACATGAGTAGTTTTCCCAGTTAATGGTGGGGTAGTTGAAATCACCCATTATTAGGGTGTTGGGTTGTACCCTAATACTTTCCAGTGTATCAAGAAATGGGGAGTGTGAATCCTGGGGCATGGTGGGGGGGGTCTGTAGCAAGCTACAATTTGGATTGCGGTCTTGCCCAGAGTTAGTTGCACTTGGATAATCTCTGATGCATTATGCTGTGCAACTAGCCTGGAGATGTGGATATCCTTAATGAATATGGACACACCTCCGCCTTTAGTGCATCTTTCTGGGTTAGGTGGCCGAAAGGTGTGGTATGAATTGAAGCTTGGTAATGCAGGGGTGCTCTCTGGAGCTTTGAACCAGGTCTCTGTCACTGCACAGATGTCAATGTTCTCCATTTTAAGGAGTGCCTCGAGTGAGTGCATTTTGAGGTTTAGACTTCTAGCATTGAGTAGCATTACCCTCAGATTTTGCTTGCTTGTACCCGTTATGAATTTGTCATTTGAACCTTGCCTTAAAAAGGCACTATAGGGGTGGCAAGAGCCTTAGCCAGTATTCGGAATCCTAAGGGCGACAGGTGCAGGCCATCTCTGGCAAAGCATCGTGGACGGTCGATCATGTCGTCCCAGGCAGACAAATTGGCAAATTATTTCAGACTACTGGCCACTCAAACCCAGGTATTTGCTAAAAAAATACTGCAAGCCCTAGGGTTCATTGCCTCATGCATTCTCCTAATTCCATATGCAAGACTGCATATGAGGAAACTTCAGTGGTACTTAGTCTCTGGTGACAACATTCTCAGGACCTGGAAACAGTGGGTTGCCATTCACTGTACCCCCTGCTGCCCAAACCCTAACATGCGCATCAGACTATACATGGGGGGTGGGGGCTCACATGGCAGGGCAGTGCATTCAGGGCACATGTAACCCAAAACAGATGCACCTGCATATCAATCAAAAAGAAATGTTAGCTGTACAGAATGCTCTGACAGCCTTCAAAGACCTTATTTTTCTAGGACAACTATTGGTAAAGAGAACAGCACAGTTGTGTACATAAACAAGCAGGGGGGAACCCATTCCTACCCACTCTGCAGACTATCGATGGCTCTGTTGGACACAGCCTGGAGCTACCGAGTGAACCTACAAGCACAATTCCTGCCAGGCAAACTAAATTCACTGGCAGACTATGTAAGCAGAAATCTCATGGACCCACATGAATGGAAACTGGAACCCAAAATATTCAAGCTCTTAAGGAACAAATGGGGGGACTCCAAAGGCAGACCCATTTGCCTCCCCTCAGAATTACCAATTGAACATATTCTGCACCAGAACTCCCCACAGTCAAGCTTGGAAAGTGGATGCCCTGTCCTTTACCTGGGAAAGCTTCTCAGTTTATGCGTTTCCCCGTCTGCCTCTCCTCTTGAAGGTTCTACTAAAGATGAAAAAGAACAAGCCAAGGACAATACTGATTGCACCAGACTGACCACACCAGTACTGGTACCCCCTTTTGCGCAGTCTGACAGTGCTACAAACACAGCACCTGCCTCAGACCCCTTCCCTGCTGTCTCAGCAGGTGGGCCAGATTCTGCACCCTCTGCTTCAAACCCTGAACCTTGCAGCCTGGCTAATTCCCTGAGCTCACCTCTAGCAACTCTCAGTAAGCAGGTGCTGGATATTCTTGAGGCAAGGAGGCCTAGTACTAGAAAGTCCTATTCTGAAAAGTGGAAAAGATACTGTTCCTGTAGCCAGGGTCAAGGGATGGACACAACGGTGCCCAGCTTACCTTATATTCTAGATTAACAGAAATGCTCCACAAGGGCCTATCTTTCTCTAAGATTCATGCCTCTGCCATATCAGCACATTATAATACTGAGCCACGCCTCTTCTCTCATCCCCTGCTAAAACAATTCTTTAGAGGGTCCAAATATTTAAGACCCCCCACTCCAGCCTGGGACCTTAACTCATTCACTATGGAGCAGCTCAGAAAAAGCTGCCTGCTTAACTCCACCATAGGAACAGTGCAGCCTGAGCTCATTTTCAGAAAATCCATTTGTAATCCTATACATAAGACAAATGGTCATAAGTCTTTAACTGTAAGAGCTAGACTAAAAATGTAAACAGGAAAGTTGTTCGGCAGACACTGACCGTTCCAACAGTGTAATTATTGATGGTGCATATCGTTATTAAAAATTTGGCAATGAATGTTGATATTGTGCATATTTTTTACCTTTTTGGAAAAGCAAAGCACAATATCTTGGGTCAATGTACCATGCAGACCCAGACAATTTGTATTTAATTAGTATGAATGTCATCTTTAAAAAGATACCTTAACCATTACTGTGTGATGCTCCTTTCTTCAGATATTCAGAAAAAATGTGATTAATATATTATTTCTTGTAATTGAATGTCAGCTTCAAAATGATGCATCATTTGTGTGATCACCATGCTGCCTTGCAAAGATATGGGCATAATAAGTATTGTAAATGTATAATTTTAATAATCCTACAAGACTAAAACTGATCGGTACATGTGTACATTGCACAGACAGTTCTTTTACCATGTTGTAAGGAGCAACAGTCTTCAAAATGAGGAATTACTTGGCACACCAACATGCTCCCTTGCAAAGTTATTTAGCAAAATATGAAAAAAATCATAATTTCCATAACCTAAGTCCGAAATGGACTTTATCTGCATGTGTACAATATACAGGCACAATTCTTTTACCATATTGGAACCAGCAATACTGTCTTAAAAATGAGGTATTACTTGGCACACTGACATGCTCCCTCGCAAAGTTATTTACAAAATATGAAAAAAATCATAACTTTCATAACTTGAGCCCTAACAAAACTGATATCTGTACATGTGTATAACATTCAGAATCAGTTGTTTTGCCATGTAGGCACAGCTCCTTACCACAGTTATTTGCCAAACTCAGGTAAATATATTGTACACAACACATTTCATAATAGAGTTTTACTTGCTATACCGGTCCTACTTGGTCATGGGTGTTTTCCATTGTTCTCACAAGCTGCATGTTGCCAATCCTGCATAGCTGTCCTCGCGTCATTATGGAGGTCGGTAAAGAACGCAATGCCCTCCTCAGGCAAAATGCCATCCCTTCTGAACAGGTGAACATCGTCCGCGGTGATGCTTTCATGGCAGATGTTCTTCGTGTTTCACTGTTGCAGTCATCACATTTGGGTTATCTGCTTGCAGTAGCCCTCAGTTGGCCTGATTATCAAAGTCTTGGGTCCTGCGTCTGTTGCTGTCTCATCTTCCATGACATCAGGTAGTCAGGGGTATAAAGCATGCAGCCAATGCCATTACATCAGTCTTTCTTGCCGTGCGGTGCTCAAAGCAGAAGCAGTTCGCAAGTGCCAGTCGGCAGATTCTTGAAATTTTCGTTTTCGAGTTTCAGAACCGAAGTCTTCAACCAAGCGAAGTACCCCATTGGGGAAACTTTTTCTTGCTCTAATCCGATGTCAGTAAAAGTTAATTGTATTTCTTGTGGAAAGCAAATACCTCATAAAGATTTTAATTCGTACTGCATTCCTTGCTTTGGCCCAGACCACGACGTACCTCGCCATCTGTTTTGTGCCTTATTTAAACAACAAACTATTCGTTGTCTGTTTATTTATGCTTCTAAATATTTTGGTACTTGGTTCAATTATCTAGAAATTGCTTCGGTAAGCCACCCAACTGCCGACTTTCTGAAAAAACCCAAAGATAAAGACAGACCGTATAGGTCCACAACTGACTACTCTTCTCCTAAGCTAGTCGCCAGTTTGCCAGTCTTCAGTGAGGCGCTTTCGCAGCTCCCAACACCCGCTACTTCAGATTCACAGGTCTCTACTGAGACCCATTCGGAGTCCGGTATGCCGCGAGACGCTTCAACTGTGGAACCTGCGGATATCTCTACCTTGGATGGTTCCAGAGCTGCTGTGCAGGCACTGGCTTCGGAGGGTGTATTCAGGCCTACTGACTTGCATATTAAACTGAAGCCATCTTCTTCTTCAAGGCCTAAAACTCTATCCATACCTAGAAAACTGACGCCCAGACCACATGGTCAGGCCCTCTATGCCTAAAAAACAAATTATAAGAATGACTGAAGACCTTATTACTCTAATCAGGGGAAGCCACCCTTCCCCCTCTAAGAGACCTAGGACTGATTTTCCTTAGAATTCTTCTGATCAGGACACTGAAATTTCTGTTTCCTGTGATGACCAGGATTTACCTTTATCTATCTATGAGGATTCTGATGCAGAGGACTCCATTCCCTCTGCTTCCCTTCCAGAGGATTTCTCTTTTGGTGAAACCTTGCATACTGTTAGCGAGCATTTTCGCTGGGAAAGCCAGGATTACTCTGACTCTAAAAAGAGGCTTTAGGGATTTCTTACTCCTGCCCCAACACAGGCCTATAGCTGTCCCTCTTGTACTGAACATGGTTGATGATTCTCGGAATCTAGCTTGGCCCCTGACTCTACTTCCTGCCCCAATAAAACCTAATAGGTGTATTACAGGGTTCCTGACTCACAAACTCCTCTTTAAAAATCCTACTAAGGATCCTGAGACCGTTTCACAGGGACCCAGGGTCATTAAGGCTACTACTGCCAAAAATCCTACCTTCTCTGATAGATTCCAGGATGCTGGATAGATTGGGTAAGTATACACTTCTGCAAACTTTGCGGTTAGGGTCTTAAACTGCCAGTTTCGTATGTTAAAGTATCAGCAGCATATTATTGGATTGCTTAAACAGAAAATGATGATTCCTAACTGTGCTGAAAATAAAGATTTACTGGATTTAATGCATTCTGCTGAACATGTTGGAAAACATACTTTGCGGTGTGGTTTTGATTCATTAGAGGCATCTTGCAGTGCTGCTGTCACTGGGTCTGTACTTAGAAGGCATGCTTGGCTTAAGGAGCAATCTTTGCCAGATCATGTTAAAGCTAAATTGCTGGATGCTCCCTTAAACCAAGACCGCCTGTCTGGCAACAAAGCAGAAGTACTTAAAAAGATGGAGGAAAAAGCTAAATCTATGCAAACTGTTAAAAAATTTTCTGCAAGTACAGCCTCCCAGATTTAGTAGGCATTGGCCCTCTTAAAATTGGTTCTTTCCTGCCTCTTCCAGGCCTTCTCAGTCCAAACCCAGAACCAGCAGAACACCTGGGCTTCAGTCCCAAGGTACTCACAGGACTATGCAGTATGGGGGGGGGGGCTCCCACTTCCAAAGCAGGGAGTAGTAAGACTCCCCTCTATGGTAAACTGTCTCAATGACTTAACTTTAAAACTTCCAAGTCCTGCACAACTGACTGTTCCTTTAGGGGGAAAGATTGCCCTGCAGGCAAAACGTTGAACATATTACCCAGGACAAATGGGATGTTCTTCGTGTTTCACTGTTGCAGCCATTACATTTGGGTAATCTGCTGGCAGGTTGCCCTCAGTTGGCCTGATTAACAAAGTCTTGGGTCCTGTGTCTGTTGCTGTCCCTTCTTCCATGACATCAGGTCGTCAGGGGTATAAAACATGCAGCCGACCCCCATTACATCAGTCTTTCCTGCTGCGCAGTGCCTGAAGCAGAAGCAGTTCACAGGTGCCGGTCGGCAGACTCCTGAAATATTCAATATAGAGTTTCAGAACCGAAGTCTTCAACTAAAAGCTAAGTACCCCATTGGGGAAACTTTTTCTTGCTCCTTACCGATGTTAGTAAAAGTTAATAATTGCATTATTCGTGGGAAGCAAATACCTCATAAGGATTTTCATTTGTACTGTATTCCTTGCCTAGGCCCTGACCACAACGTGCCTTGCTGTCGGTTTTGTGCTAAGTTTAATCAACGCAGGATTAAACGTCTGTATATTTTTGCTTCTGAATATTTTGGCTCAAGATTTAACTATCCAGAAATGTCGGTTAGCAATCCGACTACCTGGAATACCTAAAAAAACGCAAAGAAAAAGATAGACCGTCGAGGTCCAAAACTGACGGCGAGGCTTCTAAGCCAGTCGCCGGTACTCAGTGAGGCTCTTTTGCAGCCCCTGATACCCGCTACTTTTGATTCACAGGCCTCTACTGAGACCCATTTAGAGTCCGGTATACCGCGAGATACTCAAGTATTGAATCCGCAGATGTCTCTACCTTAGATGGGTCCAGAGCCGCTGAGCAGGCAACGGCTTCTGAGGGTGTTTTCAGGCCTAAAGATTTGTTTATTAAACTGACGCCATCTTCAAAACTACGGCCAAAAACTACTTCTGTGTCTAAAAAACCGATGCTTGGGCCACGTGTACAGGCCACAGTGCCTAAAAAACAAATTATTAAAATGGCTGAAGATTTAATTGCCTTGATCAGGGGTACCCATCCCCCTCATGCTAAGAGGCCTAGGCAAGACACTGACCATGAATGCAGTCATCACACTTGGGTTATCTTGTCGTCAGGCGGTCCCGCAGTCGGCCTGAATTCCAAAGTCTTGGTCTGGCGTCGGTTGCTGTCGCTTCTTCCCTGACGTCAGTGCGCCAGGGGTATATATGATGCCTCCGACCCCATTTTCTTCAGTCTTTCTTGCCGCGCGGTGCCCGAAGCAGAAGCAGTTCGCAAGTGCCGGTCGGCCGACTCCTGAGATTTTCTAAGTCGAACTTCTGATCCGAAGTCTTCAGTAAAGCTAAGTACCCCGTTGGGGAAACTTTTCTTGCCTCAGACCGATGTCAGAAAAAGTTAACAATTGTATTTCTTGTGGGAAGCAACTACCTCATAAGGATTTTCATTCTTATTGTATACCTTGCCTAGGCCCAGACCACGACGTCACTGGTTGTCGCTTTTGTGCAAGGTTCAATAAGCGTACTATAAAAAGACTTTTTGATTTCGCACAACACTACTTCGGTAGAAAATTAACTACACTATGCCGTCGGAGCAACCGACTACCGGCATGCACAAAAAACGCAAGGATAAGGACAGGCAGCCTAGACCCAAGCCGGACTCCGAGGCCTCGGCTGGGCCGGTCTCCGGTTCACCGGTTTTCAGTGAAGCTCCTACGCAGCCCCTGGCTACCGCAGAATTGGAAGCCGAGACCGCTTCGGAGCCTTTGGCGGAGAGTGCTATGCAGACGCAGCCATTTTCTTTAGCCCCTACTGATGACATTGCAGAAAGAGATGGTGCTGCAAAAACACCTTCGGTTTCTGAAGGTGTCTTCAGACCAACGCTCACTATAAAAGTGTATCCTAAGCTTAAGACTCCTATTAAACCAAAAAAGACTGCACTTCAGTCTCCAGTTCAAGGCCCCATGCCTAAGAAACAGATGCTTAAAATGGCTGAAGATTTGATCTCTTTAATTAGGGGTTCCCACCCCCCTACCCCCTGACAAAAGGCCTAGACAAGAGGAAGATTATGCCACCTCTGATCAAGTGTCTATTTCCTCAGGCTCCTCTGAGGACCAGGATTACTCCTTTTCCCCCCTTATGAAGATTCTGATGCTGAGGATTCCATTCCCTCAGCTTCTCCCCCAGAAGACTACTCCTTTGTGGAAACTTTACACACTATGAGGGAACATTTTCACTGGGAAGGTCAGGACTACTCTGACTCAAAAGGCTCGGAGAGTTTCTTTTACTCCCCCAGCACAGACCTCTTGCTATCCCCCCAGTTTTAGACATTGTGGATTATGTTTACTTAGAATCTAGTTTAAATCCAGATTCTCTGCCTCCTGCTCCAGCCAAACCAGACAGATATTATAGAGTGCCTGACTCTCACAAATTCCTTTATAAAAGCCATGTTGCTGATCCAGAGACCATCTCCCAGGGTCCCAATGGGGCTAAGGCTTCTATGGCGAAAAATCCTGTACCCTCTGAAAGGGATTCCAGAGCACTAGACAGGTGGGGGAAAAAGGTTTACACCTCAGCCACTCTAGCTGTGAGAGCACTAAATTGTCAATTCCACATGCTAAAATACCAGCAATTTCTAATGTCTCAAATAAGACAAAAAATGAGCACACTCCCTCAACAGTCTGAATTGAAAGAAATGCAGGATCTGTTGCATGCAGCTGAACAGGTGGGCAAACATACTTTACAATGTTGATTTGATTCTTTGGAGGCTTCCTGTAGAGCAGCTGTTACTGGGTCTGTTATACGTAGGCATGCTTGGTTAAAGGAACAAACTCACTCTGCCTGATCATGTTAAAGCAAAGCTTCTAGATGCTCCCTTACAGCAGGATGTCCTATTTGGAGTTAAAGCAGAAGAAGTCTTAAAGAAAATGGAGGATAAGGCAAAATCTATGCAGACGGGTAAAGATTTTCTACAGGTTCAGCCCCCTCGCTTCAGCAGAAATTGGTCAACAAAAAGTTGGTCCTTTCCAGCTACGGACAGACCACAGAGGGGTAAATACAGACGTCCAAGAGGCAGAGGACAACCACAAACCCACTACAAACCTCGACAGTGGGGCACTGCAACACAGAAGTGAGGAGAAGACAGGCCCCAAACTACTAGAAGGCAAACTCAATGACTTAAACCTCATATGGCCAAGCAAGACTCTTGGCAGCTCCCTTGGGAGGAAAATTAGCACTTTTTTCAGACAACTGGCACATCGTCACAAAGGACAAATGGGTCCTAGACATAATTTCACAAGGATACAGATTCCATTTCCACACCTTGCCAACGAAGAGAGGAATGCCAAACCTGCCACAAAATCAATGGGCAGAGGCACAAAAACAAATTACAGCTCTCATGGCCATGAGAGCCATTCAACTGGTACCTACACGAGAGCAAGGCCAAGGATTTTACTCAAGACTCTTTCTAGTCCCCAGAAAGGACAAGGCCTGGAGACCAATTCTGGACCTTTCAATTCTAAACTCTTTCTTACAAGTACCCAAATTCAAGATGCTAACACTACAGGAGCTTCTTCCCATGTTGGACAAGAATGCATGGCTAGTAACGCTGGACCTCAAGGAAGCATACCTGCATGTCCCTGTCAGACAAAATTGCAGAAGATACCTCCGTTTCATTGCAGGTTCAACCCATTACCAATTCTCTGCACTGCCCTTTGGCTTATCCACTGCGCCCAGGATTTTCACAAAATGCCTGGCACCAGTAATTGCATACTGCAGACAAAGAGGAATTCAAATATACCCATACCTGGACTACTGCCTCATCCAAGCAGAAAACAAGGACATCCTCTTACAACATCTGGCTTTTGTAAAACATCATCTAAGTTGCTTAGGGTACACAGTAAACGAAAAGAAATTAAAACTAGTACCCTCACAAAATATGACATTCCTGGGTGCCAGCTTGAATACAACGGCCCAGAAGGCTTATCTGACGCCAGACAAACTACAACTGACTCAATATTTCAAAACAATGGCTACAAAGACCCAACTCCCTGCAAGAAAAAATCTGCAGGCCTTGGGCTTCATGGCATTTTGCATACTACTAATACCATTTGCAAAGCTGCATATGAGGAAATTACAGTGGTACCTAAAAAACGTATGGTGTCAACACAGCCACAGCTTGGACACAATGATCTCTCTCATTCCCTGCCTTCAACAAGAGTTTCTATGGTGGTCACAGGCATGTCACCTCAAGGGTCAGCCTTTCACCTTTCCCCCAGCCAGGCAAACTATGACAACAGATGCATCGGACTATGCCTAGGGGGCACACATGGCAGGACAAGTGCGTTCAAGGCATATGAACTGCAGATCAAAGGAATCTGCACATCAATCAAAAAGAGATGCTAGCTGTACAGAATGCTCTGACAGCCATCAAGAACCTCTTACATCCAGGACAGGTTACAATAAGGATGGACAGCACCACAGTAATGTGGTACATAAACAAGGGGGTACACACTCCTACCCTCTGTGCAGGCAAGCAATGACTTTGTGGAACACAGCACTGGCTTACCAAGTTCAGCTACAAGCTCAATTCCTGCCCGGAAAAAAGAACACATTCGCAGACAACCTCAGCAGAAACATCATGGATCCCCACGAGTGGAAACTGGATCCACAAGTATTTGCAATGATAACTCAAAAATGGGGCTACCCAGACTTAGACCTGTTTGCCAGCCCCCAAAACTATCAGCTAACAAAATTTTGTACAAGAACACTTCACCATCAAGCTTGGAAAGTGGATGCACTCTCATTCAGTTGGAAAAAGTTGACAGTATATGCCTTCCCTCCATTGCCCCTTCTCTCAAAGGTGCTTCTGAAAGTCAGAAAGGAGAGACCACGAATGATACTCATAGCCCCAGACTGGCCACGCCAGCACTGGTACCCACTATTAAGGAATATGGCCCAGGGCCCACCTTGGATTTTACCACAAATTGCCCATTTGCTCACACAGCAAGACAATCAGATTCTACACAGCCAGCTCAAAACCTTAAATTTGGCTGCATGGCAAATCACCTAAACATCCAGCCAGCTCCTCTTCCTCAAGCAGTTTTGGATGTTATTCTGGAAGCTAGGAGGCCCAGCACCAGGAAAGCCTACTCGACAAATGGAAAAGGTTTTGTGCCTGGAACCAAGCTAAAGGCCAAAATACCCATCAGCCTCACATTCCTCAGATTCTACAGTATTTGACTGAGATGTTGCACAAAGGACTTTCTTCATCTATTAAAATCCACGCCTCAGCTATTTCAGCCCACTACAACACGGATCCACCCTTATTTTCACACCCATTTCTAAGGCAGTTCCTCAGAGGGGTAAAAAACATTAGGCCCCCCAGGAGAACACCTACACCAACCTGGGACCTCAAGTTTGTTCTGGAAAAACTTACGCTACCTCCCTTTGAACCAGCTTTCTCTGCTGATCTAAAGTTTATATCATGGAAGACTGCCCTGCTGCTAGCAATAACTTCAGCCAGAAGAGTCTCAGAGCTTCAGGCACTAATGGCAGTGGAACCTTTCCTCATTTTCCATCAAGACAGAGTTTCTCTACGAACTAATCCTTCATGCCTAAGGTGGTATCCAGTGTGGCTTTAAATCAAACCATCCACTTACCTACTTTCTTTCCAAATCCACAGAACAAAGGAGAGACTCCTGCATTCCTTGGACATTCACAGGCAACTTCGTTACTACTTGGATAAAACTAAGGTTTTCAGAAAATCTGACCAGCTCTTTGTATCCTATGCTGCAGCTTCACAAGGGAAGGCTATATCAAAACAGACCATTTCCAAATGGATAGGACGTTGCATTTGTTTTTGCTATACCCATCATGGAAAACCAGTTTCTGCTACCATAAGGCCCCACTATACCAGGGCAGCAGCTACATCTACAGCCTTCCTCAGGGGGGTGCCAACCAAGGATATTTTGGAAGCTGCAACTTGGAGTTCAGGACACACCTTCACCAAACACTACCACTTACCACTTTACTCTAAGACTAGAGCTGGCTTCGCCACTGCAGTTCTGCAGGGCCTTCTAGCCTCCCCTAACCCTCTTTGACTCCTCCTCCCATCCTTAGCTTTGGGATTCTACCCAAGTGTGATGACTGCAGCAGGGTAACACAATGAACATAGTGCAGTTTTGTACCTACCATAAATGTAGATGTTCGAGTGTACACCCTGCTGCAGTCCAGGTTACCCTCCCTCCATCCCCTCTGACTAAATCTTTACAATACCTTTCTGATGTATTTGCTTATAGCTGGAGGGATGTTGTGTTTGTGCTAAATTTCTTAGATTGGTACTAATTACTGACCACCTTTTTGGGCGCACCTGACATCTGGGGCAAGAAAAACTGAAGAAAATGGCGTCTGATGCATCATATATACCCCTGGCGCATTGACATCAGGGAAGAAGCGACAGCAACCGACGCCGGACCAAGACTTTGGAATTCAGGCCGACTGCGGGACTGCCTGATGACAAGATAACCCAAGTGTGATGACTGCAGCAGGGTGTACACTCTAATATCTACATTTATGGTAGGTACAAAACTGTACTTTTCTTCTGATCAGGATTTATCTATACCCATTTATGAGGACTCTGATGCAGAAGATTCCATCCCTTCTGCTTCTCCCCCTGAGGATTTCTCTTTTGGAGAAACTTTGCATACCTTAAGGGAACACTTCCACTGGGAGAGTCAGGATTTCTCTGAATCTAAAGAGAGACTTGGGGATATTTATTCATTCATTCATTCATTCATTCATTCATTCATTCATTCATTCATTCATTCATTCCAGTTTGATGACCGGGGAGGTCCACTGGGCCTGGGGAGCCCGTTTTCAGCGGAGGCCCGGGGAGAAAAGCTCCACAATACAAAGTTCAGAACTCATTGTAAGCAATAAATAAGTTACAAATTACTACAGTGCTCAACTTTCCTCACTTGTCTAGAGGAAAACAGTTTTTAGTAATTAATAAGCACCTATTCAGGCATGTCTAAAGGTCAGCTTCCAGCGTTTTCTCCTGTCTACCTGATGAATCTGGGCATCTTGAGACAATGCAGCAATTGCCTCATGTACACAGACAACCCTTTCCTCCTACCACCCAACACTACGACCTGTGAGAGATGCACTTATATAGCCAAACTGGAAGCAAAGCCCTCTTTACCAAAGACAGGCCTAGACAGTCAAGATGAGAAGGTAAACACTTGCACCACACCACACTCTTCACATAGTCCCTCAAAACCTACACCACCAAAACACACACAGAACCACAAAACACACACCTACATTCGTGGAGGCTCTCTGTACTAATCTGCCCAAACAGAGACCTCCAAAGCAGAAATGCAAGCAATCTCCACCCCCTAACACAACCCAAATGAGACACAGTCCACATACTCAGTGTGCCACTCAACTACAGCCCATAAGGCATAACGTACCCAGCACTCTAGTCATAGGTGACTCTATAGTCAGGCACACTGATGTTCCACTCACCAGGCTAAACAAGGAAAAAGTTACTGCCAGCTGCTTGTCAGGTGCCAGGATCCGCCACATAACGCATGCACTCAGGCCACTCCACAACAAGTACAAATATGACTCTCATTGTCCATGTTGGTGTGAATGACCTGAGACGTACCTCCCTGGACTACATGAAAAGAGACATGGAGGAGCTCTCTGATCTTGTAGCCCAGACCGGTATGACCCTAGCCCTGAGTAGCATCCCGCCATCACCCAGAATGACACCACAGTACAAGGACAAAATGATTGACTTTAACAATTGGCTAAGCTTCTGGTGTAATTCTAAGGGAAGCCAGTATCTGTCTGCCTGGGTTGACATGATCGACGGACCACGCTGCTTTGCCAGAGATGGCCTGCACCTGTCGCCCTTGGGATTCTGGATACTGGCAAAGGCTCTTGCCACCCCTATAGTGCCTTTTTTAGGAAAAGTTCAAATGACAAATTCACCAATGTAACAGGTACAAGCAAGGAAAATCTGAGGGTAATGCTACTCAATGCTAGAAGTCTAAACCTCAAAATGCACTCACTCGAGGCACACCTTAAAATGGAGAAACATTGACATCTGTGCAGTGACAGAGACCTGGTTCAAAGCTCCAGAGAGCACCCCTGCATTACCAGGCTATAATTCATACCACACCTTTCGGCCACCAAACCCGGACCGAAACACTAAAGGTGGAGGCGTGTCCATATTCATGAAGTATATCCACACCTCCAAGCTAGTTGCTCAGCATAATGCATCCGAGATTATCCAAGTTCAACTAACTCTTGGCAAAACCGCAATCCAGATTGCAGCTTGCTACAGACCCCCCACACCATGCCCCAGGATTCCCACTCCTCTTCTTGATACACTGGAAAATATTAAGGTACAACCCAACACTCTAATAATGGGTGATTTCAACTACCCTACCATTAACTGGGAAAACTACTCATGTACCAACTCTTTTGCTCAACGTTTTCTGGAAATCATCAATTCCAACGCTTTGGGTCAACTTATCCACACCCCCACCAGAGGCAGCAATATCTTAGACCTGGTCATCACCAACATGGGTGACCGGTGTTCCACACCAGAGGTCAGCTCCTCGTTGGTCAGATCAGACCACAAGCTAATCACCCTAGACATCCACATCCTGCTCCCACCCCCCCATTAGGAAAACAACCGTAAAACATTTCTCCAAAGCTAACTTCACGCTTCTTAAGACAGAAGTGGCAAACTTCATGACACCCATGCAGATGGGCAATAGAGGTACGACTGCTGAATCCTACACAAATGCACTTTATAAGCACTTGCATGAGTGCATGGAGACAACCACAAAGCATTCTATAGCTATGTTAAAAATCTCAATGGCAACACTCTGATCTGCTCTGAGTTACAGCACAATGACACTAAATATACAGAACCAACTGATATTGCCAACATCCTGGCAGATAGGTTCAGTGCTAACTTTACCCCCCTCTCACCCCCTAAAGGGCCCATCTTTATACCAGAAGAATGCAAAGTTCCTGTAATCACGGCTGCACAGGTAAAACCTTCACTCTCCAAAGCCAAGAACGCAGCATCCATGGGACCAGACAACATCCCAGGCTGCCTTCTACATGAACTACAGAATGAACTGGCACCCCACCTAAGTACCATGTTCAATCATAGCCTCACCTCAGGCTTTGTGCCCATTGAATGGCGCACCGCGACAGTTATCCCACTCCACAAAGGGGGGGCCACAACAGACCCTGGGAACTACCGCCCCATTAGCCTGACGAGCCTCTTCTGCAAGGCCATGGAACGTATCATCATGGAACTCATAAAGAAATTGGAGATCTCCAAACCCTGGACCCCACACAGTTTGGGTTTGTAAAAGGCAGATCACGTCTCCTAAACCTGATAGACTTCTTTGAAGTAGTCACCAAGGCCATGGATGAGGGTAAGGTGGTTCACACAGCCTTTCTAGATCTCGCCATGCTCAACACCATCCCCCACTCTGGAATTATAGATAAACTCACTAAACTAGGTATAAATCCCCATGTCACAAGATGGGTTCCCAACTGACTTACCGAAAGAACCCACACTGTGAAAGTAGCAGACTCCAAATCAGACTTCAGATCAGTGACAAGTGGAGTACCACAGGGTTCAGTCCTGGGTCCTATCCTGTTTGGTATCTACTTCTCTGAAGTACAGGCTAACACAGAAGTTCTTTGGTTAACTAAATTCGCAGATAACTGCAAACTAGGAGCCATAATTGAAACTCCTAACGATGTGGACATCCTACAAAAGGGCCTCACTGAGACAGATGCCTGGTGTCAAAGACATGGTCTCAAGCTCAATGCCAAAAAGTGCATTGTCATCCCCTTTGGTAAAAATTCTGTACCCATGAACAACCACATAGGCGGTAGTCTACTTAACACCGAAAGTGTGAGACCTTGGGACACAGGTGGACAGTAGTCTCTCCTTTGATAATTACATTGCTAAAGTGGTCAGGAAATCCTTCTACGTGGCACACCATCACAAAAGGTTTCTCATCCAGAAAGAGAGGTCATTGTTCCCCTCTACTCATCACTCATTAGACCCATTAAAGAGTACAATGCCCCTTTTGGTATGCATCTCCCAAGACATCTACAACAACTGGAAAGGCCGCAAAAATACCTCACAAAGAGGATTACTGGCCTCAAACAGATGCCTTACGCAGACGGTCTCAAAAAACTCCAGCTTTACTCAGTTGCATATCGCCTACTCAGAGGCGATCTCTGCCTAACATACAAAGCTATGTCAAACCCAGAGCTGTTGGACATGCTCCACTTAAAGAAATCCCAATCCCTCCGAGCTACACTCTCTAGGGACCTAAGCCTTATCACCGCAATAAACAGAACATGCTGGAGGGATAGATTCCTGTCTCAGAGACTTCCCATACTCTGGAACAGACTACCTATCATTGTCAAACAGAGCTCCTCATTAGCACTCTTCCAGAAAAATCTTGATTGGATGGGTAATAGGAAATTCACCCCGGGGATCACTTCTGTGGTTCTGCTTGACAGGGGCACAGGAAAATAATTTTCTTGGGTGGGGAAAGCCAGGGTACATTTTTGGCTAGGCTTGTATAGGCTCTAGGGCCAATAGCCTAGTACCTACCTATGAACTATGATTAATTACAAAGAAAGTTAGGATTACAAACAGGTAGCATTCTAAAGAAAAGAGAAAAAAAATATTTACTATTTAGTTCGCTGGGCTTAGGGAGCCTACTTTAGTGGAGGCTCGGGGAGAAAAGCTACACAATACAAAGTTTTTTTTTTTTTTTTACATGATTAATAACATGATTAATTTTCTTCTTCAGCATAAGCCTTTGGCTTTTCTTCCTGTTCTAGACATTGTTGATTGTTTTCTCAGAATCCAGTATGACTCCTGATTCCCTGCCTCTGGCTCCTAGTAAACCAGACCTATACTACAGGGTTCCTGACTCCCACAAATTCCTTTTCAAAAACCCTACTGCTGACCCTGAAACCATTTCTTAGGGTCCCAAGGGTGTTAAGACCTCTACTGCTAAAAATCCTACCTTATCGGACAGAGATTGCAGGGCACTGGATAGATGGGGTAAGAAGGTTTACACATCTGCGACCTTGGCAATCAGGGCTTTAAAATTGTCAATTTCATATGCTTAAATATCAACAGCATGTCATGGGTCTACTTAAACAGAAAGTTATGTTGTTTTCTGACTGTGTGGAAAATAGAGTTGCAGGATTTATTGCATTCAGCTGAACAAGTTGGAAAACATACTTTGCAATGTGGTTTTGATTCCTTGGAGGTCTTTTTCAGGGCTGCTGTAACTGGATCTGTGATAAGAAGGCACACTTGGCTCAAGGAGCAAAGTCTGCCTGACCATGTTAAAGCAAAATTGTTGGATGCTCCTTTACAACAGGACAGTTTATTTGGTAATGAGGCTGAAGAAGGTTTGAAAAAGTTGGAAGGTAAAGCTACATCTATTCCAACTGTGAAAGATTTCCAAGTGCAGCCACCCGGGTTTAGTAGGCACTGGCCTACTAAGAAATGTTCCTTTCCAGTACCCAGTAGAGCCGCTTAGGTCAAACCCAGACATTCCAAAGGCTCCAGGTTTCAGTCGCAAGGAACTTTTAGAACAAAGCAATGGGGGTACCTCCACCTCCAAATCTGGAAGCAGCAAGGGACCTCCCTATGGTAAACAGTCTCAATGACTTTCCACTGCAGTCACCAAGCACTTATCTTTTGGCCGCCCTTTTGGGGGGGGAAACTGGCACTTCATGCACAAAACTGGCAACTGATTACCCAGGACAAATGGGTTTTAAATATAGTATCCCAGGGATACAGACTTCATTTCCACACGTTGCCAATCCCAAACAAATGGCCAGATCTGCCTCCAAATCAGTGGGCAGAGGCTGAGAAACAAGTTATGTCCCTCATGAATATGGGGGCTATTCAACCAGTACCAAAAAAGGAAAAGGGACAAGGTTTCTGTTGAAGACTTTTCCTGGTACCCAGAAAAGACAAATCATGGCATCCAGTTGTGGACTTAGCCATTCAAAATACATTTCTGGACATTCCAAAATTCAAGATGCTGACTCTTAAACAGTTGCTACCTATGCTAGGCAAGAATGCTTGGTTGGTAACTCTAGACTTAAGAGGCTTACCTGCATATCCCAGTCAGGGAATCTTGCAGAAAATACCTCCGCTTCAAATCAGGCTACTTGCATTACCAGTTCTCTGCACTGCCCTTTGGCTTATCTACTGTTCCCAGGGTCTTCACAAAGTGCCTGGCACCAGTAATTGCATTTTGCAGGCAAAGAAGTATTCAAATTTATCCATTCCTGGACGATTGTCTAATTCAGGCAGAAAACAAGGACATTCCTCTAAAACATCTGGCATTTGTAAAGTTCTAACTTGTCTAGGGTACAACATAAATGAAAAGAAATCAAAACTGGTAGCCTCTCAATTACATTCCTGGGTGCAAGCTTGAATACGACTGCCCAGATGACTTTCCTTACCCTAGAAAAGCAAATTCAATTGACTTCAAACAGGTGGCTACAAAAACCCTGCTATCCGCAAGACAAATTCTGCAGGCCTTGGGGTTTATGGCCTCCTGCATTCTTCTAATTCCATATGCAAGACTGCGTATGAGGAAACTTCAGTGGTACCTAAAAAGCTTCTAGAGTCAACATTGTCACAGCCTGTAAACAATGATTCCTATCATTCCTTGCCTGCAACTGGAGTTCCTATGGTGGGCAGAGGCGTGCCCCCAAAACAAGGGACTGAGATTCATTCTACACCCTGCCGCCCAAACCCTGACTACAGATGCATCAGACTATGCTTGGGGGGGCGCATCTGGCAGGGAGATGCATTCAGGGCAAATGAAGCCCAAATCAAATGCGTCTACATATCAATCAGAAAGAGATGGTAGCTGTACAGAATGATCTGACAGCCTTCAAGGACTACCTTCATCCAGGACAACTACTGATAAAGACGGACAACACCACAGTAATGTGGTACATAAACCAGCAGGGGGTTACACATTCCTACCCCCTTTGCAGACTAGCCATGGCGTTGTGGAACACGGCCTTGACTTATCAAATACATCTACAAGCTCAATTCCTGCCAGGAAAGCAAAATACTCTGGCAGACAAACTAAGCAGAAAGACTATGGACCGACACGAATGGAAACGGGAACCACAAATTTTCAACATGTTGACATGCAAATGGGGGTGCCCAGACATGCATCTTTTTGCCTCACCCCAAAACTATCAGTTGGACAAATTTTGCCCAAGAATTCATCACAAAAAATGCTTGGATAGTGGATGCTCCATCCTTCAGCTATCAGTCTGTGCCGTTCCCCCTCTGCCTCTGCTCTCCAAAGTCCTACTAAAAGTCAGACAGGACAAACCAAAAATGATTCTGATTGTTCCAGTCTGGCCTCGCCAACACTGATACCCGTTCCTGCGCAGTGTCGCACCTTCCTCCGTGGTACCTGCCTCAGACACCTTGCCTACTGTTTCAGCAGTACTATCAAATTCTGCACACTCATCTCCAAACTTTGAATCTTGCAGCATGGCTGATCAACTAATTTCACCCTTTACATCTCTCAGCAAACCTGTAATGGATGTCATTTTGGAGGCTAGAAGGCCTAGTACTAGAAAATCTTATGCTGACAAATGGAAAAGATTCTGTGCCTGGAACCAAGCACAAGGAATAAGCACAGCAATGCCCAATATTCCTCAGATTCTGCAATACTTAACTGAGATGCTTCATAAGGGCCTTTCTTTTTCTTCCATAAAAATCCATGCCTCTGCCATTTCAGCTCATTACAACACAGAGCGTCCCCTCTTTTCTCATAGTCTGCTAAAGCAGTATCTCAGAGGGGCCAAAAATTTAAGACCTCCCAGGAGAGCACCAACTCCTGCATGGGACCTCAAGTTTGATGTGGAAAAACTCACTCTAGCTCCTTTTGAGCCAGCTGCTACTGCAAACCTAAATTTCTCTCTTGGAAAACAGCTTTTCTTGTAGCAGTCACTTCAGCTGTAAGGATTTCAGAACTACAGGCTCTCATGGCAGTGGAGCCTTTCACTATTTTTTACCCGAACCAAATCCATCCTCTGTGCCAAAGGTGCTATCTAGTGTGGCCCTTAATCAGACCATTCATCTGCCAACTTTCTTCCCAAATCCACAGAACAAGGGAGAGCGGATTCTGCATTCATTGGATGTACACAGACAACTAAGATTCTACTTCAACAGGACAAAATCCCTAAGAAAATCTGAACTATTGGTGGCATTTCCTGCAGGAGCAGAGGGAAAGGCCATTTCAAAGCAGACCATTTCCAAATGGATAAGTCCTTGTATTAGTTTCTGCTATATGCACCATGGTAAACATGTCCTCAAGGGGATCAGATCTCATTCCACCAGGGCTGCATCTACTTTTGCTGTCTTTCTCAGAGGGGATCCTACTAGAGACATTCTAGAAGCTGCTACCTGGAGCTCAGTTCATATGTTCACCAAACGTTACCACTTACCTCTCTTCTCTAAGTCCAGAGCTGCCTTTGCCACTGCTGTCTTGCAGGGCCTTATAGCTGCTCTTAATGCTGTGTAACTCCACCCTCCCAGCCATAGCTTTGGGATTCTACCCAAATGTAATGACTGCAACATTGAAACCCGAAGAATATAGTACAGTTGTGTACACTTACCATAAATGTAGATGTTCGAGTGTATTCACTGTTGCAGTCCTGGTTACCCTTCCTCCAACCCACTGTTTTTCTCTAACTATACCTCTCATTTCTATCACTATATTGCTTTTGTTTGGAGGTATATGTTTTATATTGTACACACACACACACACACACACACACACATATATGTGTATGTGTATGTATATATATATATATATATATATATATATATATGTATATATATATATATATATATATATATATATATGTGTATGTATATATATATATATATGTGTATATATGTATATATATATATATATATATATATATATATATATATATATATATGTATATATAAATCTCCCCATCTGGGGCAAGAAGAACTGATGTAATGGCGTCTGCTGCATGTTTTATACCCATGACGACCTGATGTCATGGAAGAAGTGACATCAACCGACGCAGGACCCAAGACTCTCAATCATTTTAAAGACATGCTTCTGGAGCATTTCTCCCTGGGCCTCCGCTGAAAACAGGATCTGTGGAACCTAGTTGAACTTTCCTGGTCAACAAATGTTAAATAAAATAAAAATAAATAAAAAATAATCAGGCTGTCTGAGGGCAACCTGCCAGCAGATTACCCAAATGTAATGACTGCAACAGTGAATGCACTCGAACATGTACATTTATGGTTAGTGTACACAACTGTACCTTTTAAATATAGTTTCCCAAGGATACAGATTCCACTTCCACTCCTTACCATCTCCAAACGGTTGGCCAGATCTACCCCAAAAATCAGTGGGCAGAGTCTCAAAAGCAAGTTCTCGTTCTCAAGCATCACGGCCATTCAACCTGTTGCAGAAGAGGAACGGTTTCTACTAGAGACTTTTCCTGGTGCCCAAAAAAGATGACAGCTGGCTTCCTATCCTGGACCTCTCTATCCTAAACACATTTTTGGTGATCCCAAAATTCAAGATGCTAACTCTTCACCAGCTGCTTCCTTCCCTATGTTAGGGCATGGATGCCTGGGTTGATTCGATTTTAAGGAAAAGCTATTGGCACATCCCAATAAGGGAATCTTGCAGAAGATACCTATGCTTCAATGCAGGCTACATGCACTATCAGTTCTCTGCACTGCCCTTTGGCTTATCTACTGTGCCCAAGGTATTCACAAAGTGCCTAGCTCCAGTCATTGCATTTTGCAGGCAAAGAAGTATTCAGATATACCCATACCTGGACGATTGTCTAATTCAAGCAAAAAGCCAGGACATACTATTGAACATCTGGCGATTGTACAGAAATTGCTAACTTTTCTGGGGTACACCATAACTGAAAAAAAATTGTATTCCTGGGAGCAAGCTTGAATACAACTTCCCAGATGGCTTTCTTCACTCCAGAGAAACAAGTTCATTTGACAGCCTACTTCAAACTACTGGCCACAAAGACCCAGCTATCTGCATGGAAAGTACTGCAAGCCCTGGGGTTCATGGCCTTCTGCATTCTCCTAATTCCATTTGCAAGACTGCAAATGAGGAAACTACAATGGTATCTAAAAAGCCTATGGTGTCAACTTTCTCAGGATCTAGAAGCAATGCTTCCTATCATACCTTGTCTACACGTAGTTCTTTTGGTGGGCAGAGGCCTGCCACCAAAACAAGGGACTGCTATTCACTCTACCCCCTGCCACCTAAACCCTAACAGACACATCAGACAATGCATGGGGGGCTCACTTGGCAGGGAAGTGCATTCAGAGCAAATGGAGCCCAAGTCAAATGCACCTGCATATCAATCAAAAAGAAATGTTAGCTGTACAGAATGTTCTGACAGCCTTCAAGGACCACATTCTTCCAGGACAATTAATGGTAAAGACGGACAACAGCCCGGTTATGTGGTACATAAGCAGGTGGGAACCCACTCATACCCTCATTGCAGACTAGCCATGGCTCTGTGGAACACAGCCCTGAGCTACCAAGTGCATTTGCAGGCTCAATTTCTGCCAGAAAAATTAAATACACTGGCAGATGAACTAAGCTGAAATTTCGTGGACCTCCACGAGTGAAAACTGAAACCAAAGATGTTCAACATGTTGAGAAACAAATGGGGAAGCCCAGAGATGGACCTTTTCGCCTCCCCCCAGAGCTACCAATTGGACAAATTCTGCACAAGGACTCCCACAAACAAGCTTGGAAAGTGGATGCCCTGTCCTTCACCTGAAAACAAAACTGTCAGTTTATGCCTTTCCCCCCTCTGCCTCTCTCCAAGGTAGTACTAAAGATCAAACAAGGACAATACTGATAGCACCACACTGGCCAGGCCAACACTGGTACCCCCTTTTGCGCAGTGTCACTGCTGGCACCATGGCACCTGCCACAGACCCCTGCTCTTCTGTCCCAGCAGGAGGGCCAGATCCTGCACCCACAGCTTCAAACCCAGAACCTTGCAGCCTGGCTAATTACCTGATCTCTCCGTTACCATCCTTCAGTAAGCAAGTGTTGGATGTCATTCTGGAGGCAAGGAGGCCTAGTACTAGAAAATCCTATGCTGAAAAATGGAAAAGATTCTGTTCCTGGAACCAAATTCAGGGGATGGGCACAGCAGCGCCCAGTTTACCTCAGATTCTTCAATACTTAACAGCGATGCTTCACAAGGGCCTTTCCTTTTCCTCCATCAAAATTCATGCTTCAGCCATTTCAGCTCATTAGAACACAGAACCACCCCTCTTCTCTCATCCACTGCTCAAGCAGATCCTCAGAGGGGCCAAAAACTTACGACCACCCAGGAGAGCCCCTACTCCAGCCTGGGACCTTGACTTTGTGTTGGAAAAGCTCACTCTACCTTTTTGAGCCAGCTGCAAATGCAGAGTTGAAATTCCTTTCTTGGAAAACAGCCTTCCTTTTAGCTATTACTTCAAGAAAGGTGTCTGGATTACAGGCCCTCATGGCAGTGGAGCCTTTCATCGTCTTTCATGAGTGTAGGATGTCCCTCCGGTCCAATCCCTCCTTAATGCCCAAGGTGGTATCCAGTGTGGCATTTAATCAGTCCATTCATTTGCCAACCTTCTTTTCTAATCCACAGAATAAAGGGGAACGAATACTACACTCCTTAGATGTGCACAGACAACTTAGATTTTACTTGGACAGGACTAAACCTCTCAGGAAATCTGAACAGCTGCTGGTTGCATTTGCTGCAGGGGCAGAGAAGGCCATTTCAAAGCAAACTATTTCTAAACGAGTAGGCCATTGCATTCATTTCTGTTATAAGCACCATGGAAAACCTACCCCACAGGGGATAAGACCACATTCATCCAGGGCTTGCATCTACCTCTACAGCCTTTCTCAGAGGTGTCCCCTACCAGGGATGTCCTAGAAGCTGGAGTTCTGTACATACCTTCACCAAGCATTACCATATGCCTATTTTCTATAAATCTAGAGCTGGCTTTGCCTTGTAGTCTTGCAGGGCCTTATAGCTGGTCCTAATGCTATGTAATTTTCTCCTCCCGTCCTTAGCTTTGGGAATCTACCCAAATGTGATGACTGCAGTAGTGAAACATGAAGAACATAGTACAGTTGTGTACACTTGCCATAAATGTAGATGTTCGAGTGTATTCACTGTTTCAGTCCTAGTTACCTTCCCTCCAGCTCCCTGACTACTATTGGCTATACCTGTATTGTTTACCATACTTAAAGCTTTTTGGTGTATTTACTTTTTTGTTTGAGGTGTAACCTTGTATATATAATTGCTTCCCATTATGGGGGCACCTGACGTCTGGGGCAAGAAAAACTGATGTAATGGCGTCGACTGCATGCTTTATACCCTTGACTACCTGACATCATGGAAGATGAGACAGAAACTGACGCAGGACCCAAGACTTGATTGTCAGGCTGACTGAGGGCTACTGCAAGCAGATAACCCAAATGTGATGACTGCAACAGTGAATACACTCGAACATCTACATGTATGTTAAGTGTACACAACTGTACTATTGTAGATCTACCGACCCTGTGCATCAAGCCACGCATGAACCCATTCTGTAAACGTCTGGCCTTGTGAGCTGCCCGTTCACTGTTTGCTGTTTTCCATGCCTGTCGAGGAATTATAACAGACCACACAAAATGACAACGTGGCCAGCAAGACTTCAGGTGTTCAGACATTGCTGTGATTTGAAACTGTAGCCTTCCGAAAGGTTGTCTGATGACGTCATTTTCTCTAATGTGCAGCACAAGAATGTCGGGCTCAGGGTAGATGGAACACTTCTCTTCCAACAACTGCAGTACTCTGCTCCAGTGCATACCTCCTCTTGCAATACAGTATACATTCACACTGGATGTGGGGAAGCTCTGGTTGTACCAGTTTTCAGTTTTGGAGGCATGGCTGACAGCCCAGTGAATGTAGGAATGGCCACATACCCACACTCTCACTTGTCATTCTGTTTGTGAAGCCTTCTCAGTGTGAGAAGGTGGACGAACCTGCACAGGAAAGAAAATGCAAACAGATTACTACTGATGTTTGACAGATGTATTGGAAGAGTACATATATATGCATATCATAATGCAATAACTGGTTAGACCATCCAAATCCTGACTCCTATCTACAGGGGCATTATTCTTGCATCTGTATGTTACTCGTGAAAATACCTATAAAAAGAAGGAACGGAACTGTGCTGTCATCAATTTAGCTAATGTTTGTACATTCACCAAACAATAGTGTAAGAAATGTCCAATTAAATACAAATTAAAATAACAGAAATCTTTATACCATAGTGAATTATTAAATCAGTATGTACACCAAGTGGGACCAGAATACAGCCACTGTTTTGATTTGCACAAAAGCTGGCCAGTCAGGCCTCTCTAAATGAACTACAGACAAATTAAGCAGATTCATCACCCTATCTCCCAAGACAGACCATTGCCAGACTGATCACAGTGAGTAGTCAGACAAGATTTATATATACACAACACGCACATGTGTGTGTGTGTGTGTATATGTATGTATGTATGTATATATATATATATATATATATATATATATATATATATGTATGTATATATATGTATATATATATATATGTGTGTGTATATATATATATATATATATATATATATATGTGTATATATATATATATATATATATATATATATATATATATATAGATATATATATATATGTGTATGTATATATATATATATATATATATATATATATATATATATATATATATTTGTGTGTGTGCAAGTACATTATGTACATAAATATATATCCATACATACACACATGAATAAAGAAATCCGGGGTTTCAGAGGGTAGGTAGTTGATGAAGAATTGGGGGGGTTGTGGCTTGCAATGACTCCAGAGAAAAAACACAATCTACTTGTGCATTCATCAGTGTGATAACTTCTACGTATGTGAATAAGTGGCAGCTGCTGAGAGTCTTACCTGAAAGTGATGAGTCCGTGCTATATTGCAACTGACTTACTGCTAATGTGATAATGACCTGCCTTTCATTTCTGCTAAGTTATGCATGCTCAGACACAGGTGATAATTGCTGCACATAACCTGTTGACTAGGCATTCATTATATTACCTTGTGCAGCTGTTGTGTAACACAGAATCATTATCAGTAAAAACACTTGAGTTATTCAGTAAAATAGTATAACACTTGCATGTTACTGAGCCCTTCCTCTCACCTAAATTCCACGTGACTGAAAGCCAGGAAAAATGCACAAAAAATATGGTAGCTCCATGCTGGCAGTAGTCAAGTAGTGAGAACCTTTATCTCTCACTCATGCAACTACGGAGTATAATCACAAATAGAATAATACAAGCAGAAATGATTTCTTGTCTGCTTAATTTACATTATACTATTAAAGTCACTGGTGTATCTCATATTTTATATGCTGGCATATTCCACTATAATTACATTTCTGCGCTGTATTCTAAGTAATGTAACTAGATGTAATTTGCAGACTTAATTTCTATGTTTCTCCAGTAACCCATCCAGTTGTTTTCTTTGTGTATGCACAAGCACCAAAATGGCACACTAAACTATTTTGCCCAGCGGTCACTTTTGCAGTCAGACCATGTATGCACAAACAATTGTAACAAACAACTCTTGCGCTACCAAAGGTGAATCCTCAAATTGTATACAGCAGGATAGTAGGTCAAGATTCACCACCACCGGCTTGCCAAAACGTAGCGTGCCACAACGATCTGATGAAGACTTAGTTGAAAGCGCTTATAGTTTGAGAGGGACGTTCATTTTATCTTGCTTTATTTTATTTCTACCATAGCCTTAGCTGAATAGCTGTATTGGAAATAAAGGTTACGTTTTAGCAAGTCGGTGGTGGTGAATCTTAACCTACTTTCCTGATATATGCATAAGCACTTTACTGATGAGCAATTATTTCCCCAAGCAACATCCTCATTATTATGTCCAGGTATACATGCTCCTAAATGAAAAATTTCCCCAAACAACCCTTCAGTAACATTTCCTAGTATGTATAACCACTATCATGAACACTTCACTGAAGCAACTCCGTCAGTAGAATGTTGAGGTATGCACAATCACTTCCCCAAATGAAACTTCAGTAACATTTCCAAGTTTGTACAACCACCAAAATGAAGCATTCACCCAAGTGACCCCTTCAATATCATGTATGCACAAGCACCACTTTTCACCATAAGTCACATGCTGAATAAAGTCAGCTGAAAAAACTAAAAAAAAAAAAAAAATTGCAAGTGGACCCCCCCCCCCCCCCCCAAATTGTGTACCAACTGCACAGTGACACCACTCCGTGATGGGCGTCCAATATGTCCCATGCCTGTGCTGGCTGTACACGCGTAAACTAATACTTTGTTGAAGGACCTTTTGATTTAATTATAGCATTCAGTCTTCCTGGGTACATACCTGCCATCGGTTAGAGACTCTGATTAACCCAAAACAAAGTTCAGCTGTCCTAGTAGGATTTTCCTGACCTGTACTGAGTTGCCTGCTACAGCTAAAGCCATGGTTCTGAGGGGTGACCTGAAGAGGGTTGTGCACAAGAGATGCCCTTGCAATCTGACTGCTTTGGAGTGAAGGGGAATGAAGTAATGTGCACCGAATAGCATGACAATCTTTCATTCTCCAGAATCTGTTTTATTCTACTCAGAATTACAAGTTAGTAGGAGTCCATCTTGGCACTCAGCAGGTATAGAGAACTAATCCTAGATCAGGTGGTGGTCCATCATACGGCACATTTTCACTATTATGAGATATGGAAAGGAGCCACAAGGCCTGGCATAACCATAATAAGATAAATAGAACAAAACATCCTTTCTCCAGGAGGAAAAACTTAGCCTAACATTTTTAACATAAGTGACCACGTATATATATATATATATAAAAAAAAAAAGTAACTGCCACCATAGAAAAAAATAAAGCACAGTGATTTAAATCTTTTCATTCATTTGTTGAGTAAAACACCACCACTTGTTGATAAACCACCATATAGAAAACATTCAAAATTAATATGCTTTACAATGCATGACAAGTCCTTGCCTGCAGTGCTTGTACTGCCTAAATTATGCAGCTGAATGTATAAAAGTCCCCCCCGGAAATTGCTTATTTTTGCCAAAGAAAATATGCCACGTATTGCACCAAGTGGGTACAAACATAGTTTAAATAACTACATTACAAATCTTCGGTTAGGAGTGTCCACCTATAGGGGTCCCCACAGCAGATCAACTGTTTCCATTTCTTCCTGTCCTTTGCATCTTACTCTGTCACACCAACCACCTGCATGTCCTCTCACCACATCCATAAACCTTATCTTAGGCCTCCCTCTTTTCCTGTTACCTGGCAGCTTCATCCTTGGCATCTTTTTCCGAATAAACTCTGCATCCCTCCTCAGCACATGTCCAAACCAACGTAATCTTGCGCCTCTGGCTTTGTCTCCAAACCATCCAACCTGGGCTGACCCTCTAATATACTTATTCCTAATCCTGTCCATCCTCGTCACACCCACTGCAAATCTTAACATCATTAACTCTGCCACGTCAAGCTCTGACTTCTGCCTTTTTGTCAATGCCACTGTCTCCAACCTATATAACATAGCTGGTCTCACTACCCTCTTGTAGACCTTCCCTTTCACTCTTACTGGTACTTGTCTGTCACAAATCAGTCCTCACACTCTTCTCCACCCACTCCATCCTGCCTGTACTCTCTTCTTCACCTCTCTTCCACACTCACCATTACTCTGCTGTTGATCCCAAGTACTTAAACTCATCCACCTTCGCCACCTCTACTCCCTGCATCCTCACCATTCCTCTATCCTCCCTCTCATTCACACACATATATTCTGTCTTAGTCCTGCTGACGTTCATTCCTCTTCTCTCTAGAGCAAATCTCCACCTCTCCAGGGTCTCCTCCACCTGTTCACTACTCTCACTACAGATCACAGTCATCTGCAAACGTCATAGTCCACGGGGACTCCTGTCTGATTTCCACCTATAATAAACACCAATTTCTTATTTAAAGGGGTGATTTAAAATATAAAAAGATAGACTATAACACGTGAGATAAAACATATAACAGCAAAGTCATCTATGTGTAGAAGAGATAAAGAATGTCCTTTACAAGTGACACTCATCACAAGGGTATACCTCAAACACCTCTCAACCTATCAGCACAAGAATTCTTGACAAAGCCAAAAATAATGGGGGGAACAAGGGCTGGATGTCAGGAACAGATTTTAAATATCGCTCTTAAAACTTTGAAAGTTGTTAGAATAACAGTTTCTATTAGTATGCATTTTTCTCAAGGGTATGAAGTCTGAACAATGTTGGTGTTTCACTGTTGCAGTTATTACATTTGGGTAATCTGCTGGCAGGTTGCCCTCAGTCGGCCTGAATAACAAAGTCTTGGGTCCTGCATCGGTTGCTGTCTCCTCTTCCATGACGTCAGGTCGTCAGGGGGTGTAAAACATGCAGCCGACGCCATTTTAATCAGTCTTTCTTGCTGCGCAGTGCCCAAAGCAGAAGCAGTTCGCAAGTGCCGGTCGGCCGACACTTGAAATTTTTGTTTTCGAGTTTCAGATCGGAAGTCTTCAAACAAAGCTAAGTACCCTTTTCGTACGTTACATACACGAACTTCATCAGATAAGGAACAGATGTTAAATTACAATTTAAGTAGTAAAAACACAATCACCTGATGCATCAATTAGAACATTAAAGGCATATTACCTATCCTTGAAAACGTACTTTCTTAAAAACTTTCTATACTACATGTCTATTTAAAAACCAAATTATTAAAATAGTTTTTAGAATTACTGTTGTCAAAACATAATCAGAATGATCAAGTTTTAAAAAAAATTTAAACAAATGTTTTAAACTAATGTTAGACAAAATGCTTTAGAGGAGCAGCAGCACGGAAAGCATCAACATATTGTGAAATATTGTGAAAAATTATATACTGACCAAAATTACATGTGAACAAAGTGGTTAAATGTACTCATCTGTAGTGTGAAATTATTCCTTTGTAAGTCCTATCTAATAAGGTGCTTAAGTTTTAACAAAGCCATTATAGAACACATCATTTAGACCTGGCCAGTTATATGCATACAATCTAATCTGCCATATCAGTTCTTGTTTTTCTAATTCGATTTCTAAAGGGCCACCTCTAATATTAGGTATTTGCTGATCCAACACCCAAAATTTAAATGCGTGTGGGATGTTCTGAAACATGTTTAGCTAATGCATTATCTTGTTTAGATTTATTTATATTATAAATATGTTTGTAGAGTCTATCTCAATCTACGAATAGTTTTACCCATGTAAAAACCCAGGCAGAACTGGCATATAGCTACATAAACAACCATTTTTGAGTTAGTTATTTTTATTCTTACTTTTTAACTCCAGGTTAATAGTTATGGAGTTATCCACTAGGATATATTTACAATAGGGACAGGAACCACAGCTTTGCATAGCTTTATTGGTACCATTATATTTAATGTTGTTGATACCCTCCAGTAGTTTAAAATTCCTGTCTCTTCTTATAGTAAATCTCGGTGCTTTACCTATTTTAACTTAGAGGCTTTCCTTCTACCTTTCTCTCATAGGCTAGCCGTTTGTTAGAGGCTTTCCTATTTACAAAAAAAAAAAAAAATCTTTAGCTGTAGTGTGTGTTTTTTGTGTAGACTGTATATTGCGTCTGGTAGTTATAATTGTTTTCCTTTAAGGATTTCAAAGGAATCCAAGGTTTCTGGGTTCAAGAAGTGTGATTCATGCTGTCAGAAAATGTCTCACAGATGGGCACACTTCTTGCGTCTATTGTTTAGGCGCTGTGCACCTGCAGGACTCTTGTTCTATCTGCCATGCCTTTAGTCCAAGAGGCCTGCAGGAGCGTAAGAATAAGCTTATTCTTAGGGTTTTTTTAAAACCCCAGGATTCACTGGCCAAGAGCTCTCAGCCTGTGAAATCCCCTAAACCCACCAAGCAGTCGGCTCCAAGTTCGGAGCCGTCTTCGGTTCAGATTTTACCTTCCACTTCGGTTCCGGCTGGCACCGACAAGACAATCTCCCCATCGGCTCCATCAGAGACTTCGGAGCCGTCGCAGAGCCACAAGAGGCTGAGGTCTCCTTCACTAGAATCTGTGCATTCGGCTCCTCGGTCTTCTTTACTTCAGAACGAGCGTGGTCACCGATTCTCCTTTACTTCAGAACGAGTGTGGTCACCAATTCTCACTCCTCTCGATCCTCTAGGCTGTCTGATCACGATGTGGAGAGTGGTCAGTAGGTTGCTAAAGTCGAAGGCACTTGCCAAGATGTTGCCCAGACCTCCTCAACAGGTGTCTGCTCTGTCCACTTCTCTCGATGTTCCTCTTCTGACTCCAATGAGTTCGGAGCCGGAGTTGTTTGGGTTCGAGAAGTGGAACCGTCTGCTCCGATAACACTATCTCCTTTGGTTCCGATCCCCTCGTGGTGCCGTCCATCGAAGGATCTGGGCGCCGGGGCTCCCTCGTCAGCTCGGAGGGGGCGAGTGGCATTGGACCCTTGTCCGACCTCGTTCACCCTCTCTAGCTTTGGCGGAGGTGAGCTCGGCGCCTACATCGTGCTCTGAGCCGTCTCCCTCTGTGCAGATAAAGATTCCTATTTCCTCGGAACCGGAGATTTCTCTGCATCTTGGCAGGGACGCCTTCGATGTCATGAGGATTATGTTGGCCATTAAGTCATCTCCACTATCAGCCCCACCAGCTCCGTCCCCTGTAGTGCCTGTGCCAACCTCTGCTCCTCCTCTAGGCCCCAAGCATAGGGAACTGATGCTCCAGGACACCCCATTGGGTGTTTCCTCTTCTTCCGAGGCCCCCCCTGATTATTCAGAGAAGCACCCTCTTAAGAAGAAGTGCAAGAGGAAGCACATTGACTCCCCCGAGTCTGTCACTTCTGATACAGACTTAGATGATTTGGAAGGGTCCCCGAGATCCCCCTCTGAAGAGGTTTCCTTCTTGGACATCCTAGAAATGCTTAAGCAGAGGGGGAACTGGAATCCCCTAGCCTTTACCGAGGATGAGTCTGTATTTCTGGATGCTTTCGGTTCCCGACCTTCCACCTCCTGGGTTTCTCCTACTTTCGATCCACTTATGTCAGTGGTGGCTCGAAAGGCTTGGTTAGCTCCAGTTAGTGGAACCAACTCCGAGGAGACCTGGTAAATTCATCACAGAACCCCAGGATAAGCAATTCCTTACTAAAGGTGTTTTTGTTGATGCCATGGTGGTAGCAGCAGCCATCAAAAAAGAGTTGGCAGAGACCTCTTCGTCTGTCCATCCTCCTAACAAGGAGTCTAGGATGATGGACAGATAAGGGAAGCAAATGTTCGCTTCAGCGACCTTCTCTTAGGTCACTGAACTACTTATGTCATTTTATCTGGCTTCAGAGGGATCTCCTTAAAGAGCTTGGAGATGCCCTTCAATATCCATCAGCTGAGGGAGCTCAAGCTAAAGTAGCTTCCCAGCTGGTGACGCATAATTCTGTAGTTAACTCCTCCATGAGGCTAATTTCCTATGCAGCGATGGTGCTAGTAGAGCCGCAGGTACGGGTGTGGCCCTTAGGAGGCATGCATGGATGCGGCTGTTTAACTTTGCGGAACCCTTTCGAGCGTCCTTCACCAACACCCCCTTTGACGGTTCCTTTCTTTTTGGACCACAGGTGAAAGACACTTTGACTAGGTGTGAGCAAGAAGGCAAGAGACTCTGCCACGGGATTCTGTTTTTCCACTCCCTCTAGACCTTACCCCAAAGGTCAGAAGAGTGGCAAGATGTGGTTCCGAAAATCCCAGGGAGCCTTGCCTGACACACAGCGATTTTTCCTCCAGAGGCAGAGGGGGAAACCGTAATAACAGACGCCACCCTCGTGGCAGAGGGAGTCCGCAGAACCAGGGCAACAGAGAATATTTCTCTGATAAGCCCTTTCAGCATCCCTGAAGGGTTGCCCGGCTGCTTACCTCTGGAGGCAGTCTAGGGAAGTCTTTCACTGTACTCAAAAACCTGGCAAATTTTAACGCAAGACAGATGGGTATGGTCCATTATATCTGGAGGTTACAAAATTCCCTTCAATCACCCCCCCCCCTTACCGTCAAAGAAATCCCTTCCAAATGTTCCACCCAATCTGAAGGACCAAGCAGTAATAGAAGATCTGAAGTAGGTACTTCATTTGTCAGCAACCTTTGGGTCTTGGATCCGAACTCGGATCCGAGCCGGCAACTTATTTCATAGCTTAGAGATCCGAGCTCCTAGCTCCTCCCCTTACCCATAATCCCCTGCCAACCCTGACTGACCTCAGATCTCGTTTGCTGTTCTTGAGTAAGCTTCTAGATTGCTGAGCTCCTGGCGTGTTATAGATAAGTGATAACTTTTTTGTTGCAAAACTCTATTTTTCATATTTTATTTATAGTTAAGTGTTTGCGTGTGGTTAGGTTCCCTTTTTGTCAGTATACTTTTATTTTTTTAGTGTAATTCCTCCCATTCCTTCGCTGGTGCGTAGTGTGCGTGTTGACTGTTGTGTGTTGGGGCCTGGTCTGTGTGAGGTAGTTTATTCATAGTTTTAAACTTTTTATTTAAAAAAAAAAAAAAAAAAAAAAAATTGTCGGAGGCCCCAAAGCCTATTTTCTCAAAGTGCACTGAGTGTGGGGCCATAAGCTTTCACCGGCAGATGGCCACACTCGGTGTGTTCGGTGCCTCGGGGTTGAACACCTCTCCTCTGGGTGTTCGATTTGTGCGGCATTCAACCCCAGGGCACTGAAAGACCGTAGGTCGAAGCTGATCCTGGTGGGACTTTTGCCCCCGGATCCGGCTTCGGCCTCCAGTACTCCCGTGGCACCACCCCAGTCCTCGGTGGCGGCCTCTCATGCCCCCCTCCCCCCGGCCGGGACTCAAACTCCCACTAAAGCGCCGGAGGAGAGGGAGGCCAGGAGGGAGAAGCACCACAAGCGGCAGGCCGAGGCCTCCGCTTCGGCCCCCCCAGCTAAGCGGGCTTCTCCCTCCACGGCTTCCAGGTAGTCTCCTCCTCTGCTCTGATCCCAGTGCTTTTCTTCGGGACCTGAGGAGGAGGAGACCCGATCTCCGTCGAAGTCATCGAGGTGGCACTCCCGGCCCGCCTCGGTGGCCTCGTTGAGATCTACCTACAGCCTTTCGGATGCGGACTTGGACCAGATGATGCGAAGGTTCATCCAGGCCCAGCTGCAGATGGGAGTGCTCATGCCTCCCCCCCCTTCGGGGTGGGGGTGGAGCTCAACACCCTTTTTTGCCCCGATAGCTCCTTCTCCGACTCGCTTTTTGGGTACGGAGCGTACGGAGCCGGGCAGCGTTGGAGCCAGGGGTGGGTCGGCACTGACAGTACAGGGTACTTTAGATCTGACTCTGCCCTCGAGTCTGTCGGGTCCTTCCTTGTCTGATCCGAGCTCTCGGAGCTGTGGGCCGAGCTTCGGATCCGTGGAATTTAGTGTGCCTTCGGCTCCATCCAGTTCGGAGCACACGGGTCCTTCGGATCTAATGGTCTCTGCGCCGGTTCCGATCCCTCCATCGGATCCGAGTGGGAGTCGACTTTCGGATCCCAGAGAGAGCGACTCCCCCTCGGCCTTCGATGCAGTGGAGAGTGCTGTGTTGAGGGCATCCGGACCCCCGGCCCTTGCTTCGGCTCCACCCCGCACTCCCTCTCGGCTGAGTCAGGCTTCCATCACCCGGCCTCAGGGACAGCCTGCTTCGATGTCTCAGGCCGTTGCTGGTGAGACCTCCTCGGACAGCCCCCCCGAGGATGTGCCTCATAAGCAGAAGTCTAAGAGGAGACACGTGGACTCCCCAGAGTCCTTAACAGAAGACACTGACTTGGATGATGGGGAAGGCTCCCCTAGGTCACCCCCCCCCCCCGAAGATGTCTCCTTTGGAGACATCATGGAAATGCTCGGGATTGGGGGGAGTGGTCTGTCCCCTAGGCTTCCTCCGAGTCCGTGTTCCTGGAGGCATTCGAAGCAGGACAGTCTACCTCTTGGATGTCCCCTCCGGCCAACCCCCTGGTGGACCTTATTACCACCAGGGCGTGGAAGGAGCCGGACACTGTGGAGCCAGTTCCCAAATGCCCCGATAGAATTCTGAGCTCCCCTGCGGACAGATCCCACTGGAGCAAGGGTCCCTCCCGTAGATGCCATGTTGGCGGCAGCCGCCAAGAGGGAATTTGCTCAGGAGAGCCCCTCGGTCCATCCACCGAACAGAGTCCCACTCGACGGATCACCTGGGGAAGCGGGTTTTTAGTTCAGTGACTTTCTCAGTAAGGTCTCTGAACTATATGGCACACGTTATCAGGATGCAGTGAGACCTTATCAAAGAGTACGCTGCCCCCCCCCCGGAGTCCATGTCGGCGGAGGACAAACAATTGTACTCCACTCGCATGGCCACTCTAAGATCGATATCTAATACCTCTATGCGGTTGTTGTCCCATGCTATAGAGAGAGCCAGTAGAGCCAGTGGAGCAGGCCTAGTCATGAGGCGCCAGGCCTGGCACCAACATTGTGACTTCGCAGAACCCTTTAAGGCGTCATTTGCGAATGCCCCTTTTGATGGTTCTGCCTTATTTGGCAAGACCGTTCGCGACACTTTAGTCCAGAGCGAAAAGGACGGGAAGACGTTGTCTGCCGTCTGATTCCGCTTCTCCGCTCCCCAGAAGTCCTTCTCCAAGAACCAAAAGGGACAGAAGAAGATGTGGTTCCTGAAATCGCAACATTCCCAGCCTGGTCCGGACAACCAGTCCTTCTGTGGCAGAGGAGGACAAGGAGGATGCTGCCATAGAGGCAGAGGGGGCCTGAAGAATTTTGGGTCCAGGGAAACTTTCTCTGACCGACCCACGCAGCAACCCTGAGGGGTTGCCAGACTGCTCCACTCTAGAGGCAGTCGGGGGCCGTTTCTCAAAGCACCTGGCAGCTTGGGAGTCCATCACATCAGATCGCTAGGTGCTTCGTACCATATCCAGAGGTTACCAAATTCCCATATATCATGTCCCCAGAACCAAAAGCCTCCCTGATGTACCACCTGATCAGAGGGAGGCAGCAGCTGCAGAGATCCAGCAGCTGCTAGAAAAAGGAGCCATCCAGCCCGTCCCCCCAGACCAGCTCGGATTAGGGTTTTACTCCAGGTTCTTTCTGGCGCCAGAAAAGACGGGGACTTAAGACCAATCCTAGACCTCTCCCTTCTGAATCTGTCGGTAACCAAAGAAAAATTCCGGATGGTCACTCTTCAATCCATTCTCCCCCTACTGCGGGAGAACGACTGGATGTGCTCTCTAGACCTCAAGGATGCGTACTACCACATTCTTATGGACAGACGATCCAGGAGGTTTCTCAGCTTCCGGCTAGGAGCCAGTCACTAACAATTCAGGGTCCTTCCCTTTGGTCTCACCACAGCCCCCAGGGTGTTTACCAAAGTATTAGCAGTGATAGCGGCCCACCTGAGACTCCAGGGAATGCAGGTTTTTCCATACCTTGACGACTGGCTCCTGACCGCCCCAAGGCATCTACTTTGCTCAGCCAGGGACTACTTCCTCTGGCTGGCCCCCCCAGCTGGGCATCACCATCAACATGAACAAATCCTCTCTTGCTCCTACCCAGGTGATAGTTTATAGGGGCCAAATTGGATACAAGAAATCTTCTAGCATTTCTGACCGCGGAACGTCTTCAGAACCTGAGGCTGCATGTGCGGGCCATCCTCCAATCAACAGCTCCACCGGCGGGATGGGTCCTGAGGGCTCTAGGCTCCATGGTGGCAGCAATCACTCTTTTGCCATTGGCTCATCTGAACATGAGGGTACTGCAATGGACCCTTCAAGTCCAATGGTCGTTTCGACGTTACCCCCTGAACCATCCTATTTCCATCAGCAAGGCATGCAAGACTGCTCTCTTATGGTGGCTCCAATCCCCGGATCTCCATACGGGACGTCCTTTCTCCACGCCTCCTCCCCTCGCCATGGTGACCACGGACGTCTCTCGCCTCGGGTGGGGGGGGCATTGCTCAGGCAAGACTGTCCAAGGCACGTGGAACGACAAGAGACCTCCTTGCATATCAATGTCCTGGAGATGAGGGCGGTACTATTGGCGTTGCAAGCACTACAGAACCTTCTTCCGGTAGGGACTATTGCGATAGACGGACATGTCAGTGGTCGGGTACATCAACGAACAGGGGGGAACCAGGTCCTATCCTCTTTGTTGAGAGGCCATGAGAGTGTGGGAATGGGCGATTTCTACCAACTGCTTTCTTATTGCAACACACATTCCGGGACGGTCCAACATACTGGCGGACAGACTCAGCCGCACCATCCTTTCCCCCTACGACTGGTCTCTCAATCCCCAGGTAGCGAAGCGGATTTTTGCCGTGTGGGGGCAACCCTGTTGTGATCTCTTCGCCTCTTCCTTGAATACGAAATGCAACAGCTACTTCGCTCTAATTCCCCCCGTCGGTGAATCCCTGAGAGACGCTCTGGTGCATGCTTGGCCCCCCGGTCTACTTTATGCCTACCGTCCTCTGCCCCTGATGCTGAAACTCGTACAGAAAGCCAGTCTGTTGGGGAGCAGGATGATCCTCATTGCCCCATTCTGGCTTCGTCAAACGTGGTTCCCTTACCTGTGGTCTCATCTGGTGAATCTGCCTTGGATTCTAGATCCCCTCCCGGATCTAATCTCTCATCCCCTAGACCTCCCGATCCCAAATCTGGACAACCTCAAGTTGACAGCTTGGCTGCTCCATTCCACTCCTAGTCAGGACTCCCGGAATCTCTTCACCAGTTAAAGCCATTCTCGTAGCAGCACATAAACCTTCCACTAGGAAAGTCTATTGTAGTAAGTGGAAACACTTCTCCATCTGGGCGGAGAATAATAATTTAGATCCCTTCACAGCCCCGTTACCGTCTGTGTTGGAGTTCCTTACAGGTCTATTCCATCAGGGGGCTAGCTGCTCTACGGTCAATGTTCAACTAGCAGCTATTTCTTATTACCATGTGGGGCATGAATTGGGCCCCTTGATTACAGCAAAATTGTGTAATACCTTTCTCAAGGGTACTTTCTTGCTCAGACCTCCTGACAGGGAAATTGTACCCCCTTGGGATTTGGTTCTAGTTTTACCGGCCTTGACAGCTCCCCCTTTTGAACCGGCTACCTCGGTCGATCTTAAGTACCTCTCTTGGAAAGCGGCGTTCCTAGTCGCTATTACTTCGGCGAAAAGAGTTTCCGAGCTTCAGGTCCTTTGTGTGAAACCCCCGTACTTGGCCTTTCATCAGGGTAGAGTGTACCTCAGGACCAATCCTTCATTTCTTCCCAAGGTGGCTTCAGAGGCTAATATCAATTAGCCCATTAACCTACCAGTTTTCTTCCCTAAGTATCAGAACAAGGGAGAATACAAACTCCATTCCTTAGATGTGCACAGACAACTGCGCTTCTACATTCACAGGACTGCTGGTCATAGGCAATCCAACCAGTTGTTCATTTCTTTTTCCAAATTTAACCTAGGTAAATCTGTCTCTAAGATCACTTTAATCACCATGGATCTCAGTGTATTCTCTTGGCCTATGAAACTTCTGGATATAATACCAATTTTTGGGTGATGCGATCTATTTTTATTGGTATGTAAAGAGATTAAAATATTTAAATTACTTATTTGGTACCCATAAGTCCAAATGATCGCATTTCGGTCGACCGCTCACCACAATACTGGGTTCTTTTTAGCTTGTGTTTATGCTTTTTAGCTTGTGTTTATGCAAATAGTTAGGGTCTTTGTATTTTTAACATAATACTTTTACAGTTTTATATAAATTCATTTATGCTTTATTGAAACTGGTTGCAAAGTGGAATTTTCAGAACACCCGGAAAAGTGGGAGTCACAGGCACTTGCCTTTTTAATTAAGATTAATTGGATGATTTGGTTTTAAACAGGTTATAAAAAGAATGTTAATTGATTTATTGTTTGTCTGAAGAAGGTGAGGCACAGTTCTCACCGAAAGCGCTTACGAATAAATAGTGTGTTTTTGTTTTTACATTGCCGGCTCTTATTGTGTTTCTATCGCTTCCTTTTTCCTCACTGCTACTACCAGGCATCAACTCCTACAAGTCGGGGACTACACAATCACAATCTTTCCCAGCTAGGCATCACAATAAACTTCGAAAAATCTGCCTTGTTGCCCTGTAAATCTATCACTTACATAGGACAGACTTAGACACAAGGAACATGTTTGCAAGGCTACCGCTAGAAAGGGTGTCTGCAATTCGTCAGCAAGTACAGATTCTAATGCAGAGCAAAAGGATCCAAGTCAGGTTCGTCCTTCAAACTCTTGGTTCCATGGCAGCAGCCATTCTTCTAATCCCACTTGCCCGCTTTCATATGAGGATCCTTCAGTGACTTCTGTTCACACAGTGGTCTTTCCAAGAGCTGCCCATGTCTCATGATCCTGATTAGAGAAGCATGCAAAAGGCACCTTTCATGGTGGATGGTCTCCCTACTAGTGACTCAGGGCAGACCCTTCATTCAGCCCCCTCCGGTAGCCACAGTGACCACAGACGCCTCCCTGATAGGGTGGGGGGGCATTATCTGGGCAGGACAGTCCAAGGCACTGGGCAACCTCACGAGTACCATCTGCACATAAACGTCCCAGAAATGAGAGCCGTGCTCCTAGTGTTGCAAGTCCTTCAGGACTCTCTTCCTTCCGGGACCATTGCAGTTCAAACAGACAATATGTCAGTCGTGTGGTACATCAACAAGCAGGGCGGAGCCAGATCCTACCCCCTGTGTCGAGAAACACTCAGACTGTGGCAGTGGGTGATTTCCTCCCAACGTTTTCTGATTGCCACACACATCTCTGGGAGGTCCAGCGTCATAGCGGACAGGCTCAGCAGAGCTATCTTCATGCCTCACGAGTGGTCTCTGAATCAGGAAGTTGCGAATCTTATCTTCCGCAAATGGGGACAGCCTTGCTGCGATCTTTTTGCCATCCCCTTCAACAGCAAATGCAGCAACTACTCCCTTCTTCCGCTTCCAGGTCACACACCTAGAGACGACGTAGTCCACGATTGGCCTCAGGGACTTCTTTATGCCTTTCCTGTGTTTCCCCGGATAGTGAAACTCGTACAGAAAGCAATGTCGTTGGGTTGCAAAATGATCCTCATTGCCCCCCTACTGGACTCTACAGATATGGTTCCCGTTCCTGCACCATTACCTTCTCTATCAGCCCTGGACTCTGGACCAGATTCCAGATCTAATAATTCATCAATCAGGCGGGTTGCATCAATCCCTTCAAACTCTCCAGCTCACAGCTTGGTTGCTCCATTTCCAACCTTAGCCAGGCTTCCCAGCATTTCCACGGCTGTATGTGAGATTGTCTTCTCTCACAAGTCCACAACCAGGAAAACTTATGCTAGTAAATGGAAACGTTTTTGTTGTTGGGCAGAGGCTAGGAACGTAGATCCCTTTTCAACCCCAGTCCAAGAAATTTTGGAATTCCTAGCACAACTTTTTCATTCTGGGTCCGCTTCTGCTACGATTAGGGTTCAATTAGCGGCCATTTCTAACTTTTATGTTGGCTTTTCAAATTCTAACGTTATGTTTCATAAGCTCTGTAAAGCTTTTTTGAGAGGCACGACTCTCCTTAGGCCTCCATTGAGAAATCCCCCTCCTCCTTTGGACCTTAATTTGGTCCAAACTTCCTTAATTCTGCCCCCGTTTGAACCAGCAGCGTCCTGCTCCATTAAGTTTTTATCTTGAAAACACTTTCTGGTAGCTATTACTTCAGCCAGACACGTCTCCGAACTTAAGGTGCTATGTGTTCATCCTCCTTAGTTGGTTTTTCATAAGGACAGGGTTGCTCTGAGGACTAATCCTTCTTTTCTTCCTAAAGTCTGCTCAGAAAATAATTTAAACCAATCTATAGACCTTCCTGTGTTTTTCCCTAATCACACCAACAAGGCAAGAGTACAAATTACACCAATTGGACGTTCATAGACAGTTGCTTTTTTACCTGCACCGAACTAAGGAAATAAGGAAGTCGGACCAGCTATTCCTTTCTTATGCCTTGGGCAAACAAGGTCTCTCAGTTTCCAAGGTGACCTTATCCAGGTGATTGTCTCACACTATTACTTTCATTTATCAATTAAGGAACAAAGACTTAACCTATCAAACCGAAAGGTCATTCTACTAGGGTCTTGGCCACCTCTGTAGCCTTCCAGTCTAGGTTGCCCATGGATTCTATATGTGCAGCTGCTACGTGGGCAAATCCTCATACTTTTATTTCTCATTGCAAGCTGGATATGGTCTCCAGGAGCAGAGCTGACTTTGGTTCCACTGTTCTGAAGAGTCCCTTCCAATCAGCCACCCAGGATATTAGGTGCTAGGGATGCTGTCCCAACCAGCAAGAACGAAGGTGAGATAGACAACTTAACATAAAGAAGTTATGTACCTACCATAATGTTCCATGTTAGTTGTCTTCATCTCGCCTTCTTTCTTGCGTCCCACCCTACGTCCCCCTGTCTTATTGGACCGAGAGGAGATCTTATTTCAATGTCTGGGTGTTCTCTGGATGTTCTTCATCTCACATTGCTGCAGTCCTTACTTATGGGGTAGTCCGCTGTCCTCGGTCGGCCCGAATACCAAAGTATTAGACTGACGTCGATCATGGGCGCACAGCCCTGACATCAGAGCGTCAGGGTATAAAAGCGCATGACCGATGTCATATCCCCAGTCTTTTTTGCCGCATGGTCCGATGCAGAAGCAGCGTTGCAAGTGCCGTTCGGCTTTCTGAAATTTTTCGTTTTTCGGAGTTTCAGACATACCAAGTTGGGCTAAGTACCCCGTTGGGGAGCATTTTTGTTTTTTCTTGCCTCAGTTGTTTACCGGATGTCAGAAAAAGTGAATAATTGTATTTCTTGTGGGAAGCAGATACCGCATAGGGATTACCACTCGCTTTGTATCCCTTGCTTGGGACCGGAGCACAACGTAGTTGGGTGTCGGTTTTGTGCTAGGTTTAATAAGCGCACTATTAAGAGAAGGCTAGATTGTGCTAGGTTAGTTTTTGGCAAACGGTGTAATTATAATATGCCGTCGGATCCTCCGACGCCCGCTTCCGCGAAGAAGCGTAAAGACAAATCTGTAAAGCCTAGACAGGATGATTCGTCCATTTCGGACGCCGGTCCTTTAGAGACTGCAGTGGAACAGGTGGATCCGGCTGAAGTCTCTGTTGAGTCTCAGGGGGAAACCTTGATTTTACAGGATGTGGCTTCACAGGAGTCAGGTCAGGCTGAAGGGGCCTCTCAGGTTACTATTCTCCCTTCTTTGCCTAAGGGGGTTAGGCCTTCTGCTACTGTTTCTAGGGCTCCTTCTAAGGGCAGGACTGTTTTGCCTTTTTCTGGAGTTAGTTCTGGTTCTTCAGGGTCTGTACCTAAGAAGCATATGCTTAAAATGGCTGAAGATTTGATTTCTTTAATTAGAGGTTCCATGCCCCCTCCTGATAAGAGGCCCAGGGTAGAGCCAGAGTTGGAAATCTTGGAACAGGCCTCAGATGATTCTGAGTCTTCTGCTGAGGATATTCAAGATTTTCCTCCTTATTCGGATTCCGATGCAGAGGATTCTACTCCTTCTGCTTCCCCTCCAGAGGATTTTTCATTTTCAGAAACCTTACACTCTGAGGGAACATTTTTAAGTGGGAAGGACAGGATTACTCAGATTCCAGAAAGAGGCTTAGAGAGTTTTTGTTTTTACCACAGCACAGACCATTGGCTATTCCTCCTGTTTTGGATGTTGTTCAGGATGTTTTCTCGGAGGCCTCCTTTAATCCAGATTCTATGCTTCCTGCACCAGTTAAACCGGACAGGTATTATAGGGTACCTGAGGCTCATAAATACCTATATAAGAGTCCTAGGGCGGACCCAGAAACTATTAGTCAGGGGCCTAAGGGTGTTAGGGCTTCTGTTGTAAAGTATCCGGTTCCTCTAGATAAGGAAGCAAGAGCTTTGGACAGATGGGGTAAGAAGGTTTACACCTCTTCTACTTTGGCGATGAGGGCTTTAAATTGCCAGTTTCATGTTGAAATATCAGAATTTCCTCCTCTCTCAGCTAAAATCTAAAGTGGATGCTTTGGCGGAGGGCATAGAGTGTAAAGAATTGCAAGATTTGGTGCATGTTTCAGAACAGGTGGGGAAACATTCTTTGCAGTGTGGCTTTGATGCTTTGCAGGCTTCTTCTAGAGTGGCTGCCACTGGTTCAGTTCTTCGCAGGCATGCCTGGCTTAAGGATCAGAATTTATCTGAACATGTTAAGTCTAGAATTCTGGATGCCCCTTTACAGTCCGAAGTGTTGTTTGGTCCTCCTGTGGAGTCTGTTTTGAAGAAAATGGAGGACAAGGCTAAGTCTATGCAGACTGTTAAAGATTTTTTGCAGGTTCAACCTCCTAAGTTTAGTAGAAATTGGCCTGCTAAGGGGTGGACTTACCCTTCTTCTGATTCCCAGTCTAGGGGTAGATCTAGGCGTGGTAGGGGCAGAGCTCAGAGTACCTTTAGGCCTAGAACCTGGAGTTCGCCTGCTCAATCTGCTGGTGAGGGTAGGGGCCAGTCCTTTCGTAAACAGGCCCAATGACCTGCATTTTCAGCTGCCAGATTCTTCTTGCCTGGCAGCTCCTTTGGGAGGAAAGCTAGCGCTCTCCAAGCAAAATTGGTTTTTAGTCACCCAAGACAAATGGGTGTTGGACATTATAAACAAAGGTTACAAGTTTTATTTCCATACATTGCCTCCTTTCAAAGGTATTCCAGACATTCCTCCTCGACAAAGGATGGAGGCTCACAAACAGATTTCATTACTTCTTCACATGGGAGCCATACAGCCAGTACCTCCTTCAGAAGTGGGTCTAGGGTTTTATTCCCGCCTGTTTCTAGTACCAAAGAAAGGAAACACGTGGAGACCGATTTTGGATTTATCTCTCCTCAACACTTATTTGGACATTCCAAAGTTCAAAATGTTAACATTACAACAGCTTTTGCCTCTGCTAGGAAAAGATCACTGGATGGTAACTCTGGATCTAAAAGAGGCTTATCTTCATGTTCCTATCAGGCCCAGTTGCAGGAAGTACCTGCTTTCGAGCTGGAAATTTACATTATCAGTTCTCTGCATTGCCCTTTGGCTTATCTACTGCGCCCAGAGTGTTCACAAAGGTTCTGGCTCCAGTGATTGCCTTTTTCAGGATGGAAGGAATACAAATTTATCCTTATTTGGTCGATTGCCTGATTATTGCACAAGACAAGGACAAGCTTCTTCAGCATCTACGGTATGTGATGGTAGTGTTAAGATGCCTAGGGTATTCTGTGAACGAAACAAAGTCCAGTCTAGTACCCTCTCAGGATATGTGCTTTCTGGGTGTGAGACTGAATACAGCTTCCCAGATGGCCTTTTTGACCCCGGACAAACAGAAAAGTCTTTCTCTTTATTTCCATCAAATGTCTCTACAGTCCAGGCTGACTGCAAGGACAGTCCTTCAAGCCTTGGGGTTCATGGCATCTTGTATTCTGGTGCTTCCCAATGCCAAATTGCATATGAGGAAGCTTCAATGGTATCTCAAAAATCTATGGACACAACACTGCCAGGATCTAGACACTGTCATTCAAATAATACCTTGCATTCAGAAGGAATTTTTGTGGTGGGCTCAGGAATGTCACCTAAACAAGGGACTCTCTGTGACCCGACCAGAGGCGAGTCAGATTCTAACGACTGATGCCTCGGACAAGGCTTGGGGAGCACACCTCAATGGGAAATGGGTGCAAGACACGTGGCCTGCCAGACTTCAACATTTGCATATCAACCTGAAGGAGATGTTAGAAGTACAATTTGCATTAATGGCTTTCAAGGATTTACTTCACCCAGGGCAGGTGTTGATTCTATCAGACAACACAACTGTCATGTGGTACATCAACAAGCAAGGGGGAACTCATTCGTACCCTCTTTGCAGACAAGCGATGATTTTGTGGGAGACCGCTCTAAGTTACAACCTCAATCTTCAGGCAAGATTCCTACCAGGAGCACAGAACTCCTTAGCAGATGTATTGAGCAGACAAATAGTGGATCCCCACGAGTGGAAATTGGATCCTCAGGTATTTCAAAAGTTGACAGTGTCATGGGGAACTCCAGACATAGATCTGTTCGCTTCCCCACTAAATTACCAGTTGCCAAAGTTTTGCACAAAAAGGTTTCATCCCACAGCTTGGAAGGTGGACGCTCTGTCATTCAGTTGGAACAATCTTCATGTATATGCCTTTCCACCTCTACCTCTTCTGGCCAAGGTTCTCTTGAAGGCCAGACAAGACAAGCCATCCATGATCCTGATAGCACCGGATTGGCCTCGACAACACTGGTACCCACTACTGAGGAGTTTGGTCCGAGCCTCCATGGCCTCTGCCTTTGATTCCACACCTTTGTCTCAGGAGGGCAATCACTTTCTCAATGTCAGATTTCAGTCTCTGCATCTAACAGCCTGGCATATTCTGTTTTAGATTCTGGAGGTTCTCAGCTTCCACAACAAGTTTTGAATGTTATTTTGGAGGCCAGGAGGCCTAGTACAAGGAAAGTTTATTCTGATAAATGGAGGAGATTTTTTATTTGGAGCAAAGGGAAGGACTTTGATGTTTCCAAGCCTAATTTGAGTGCTTCCTTACAATATCTTACTGAGTTATTAGACAAAGGTTTGTCCTTCTCCTCCATAAAGGTTCATGCTGCAGCCATTTCGGCTCATTATGACGGTGACCCTCCTTTATTCTCTCATCCTTTGTTTAAGCAGTTTCTCAGAGGGGCAAAGAACATAAGACCCCCACGTAGAGCTCCTACTCCTGCTTGGGATCTCAATTTTGTGTTGGAAAAGCTTACTCTACAACCTTTTGAGCCTGCGGCTACGGCCGAGTTAAAGTATTTGTCATGGAAAACTGCTTTTTTGTTGGCCATTACTTCTGCAAGAAGGGTTTCTGAATTACAGGCCCTTATGGCAGTGGAGCCTTTCTTGATTTTTCATAAGGATAGGGTATTTTATGCACTAATCCTTCCTTTATGCCTAAAGTGGTTTCTAGTGTGGCCTTAAACCAAACTATTCATTTACCTACTTTTTATGCAAATCCTCAAAATAAAGGGGAGAAGATTTTGCATACTTTGGATATTCACAGGCAGTTGCGTTATTATTTGAGCAGAACCAAGTAGTTCAGACAAGTCTCAGCAGTTGTTTGTTTCTTTTGCTTTGGCTTCACAGGGTAAGCCTGTTTCAAAACAAACTATTTCTAAATGGATTGGGTTTTGTATTTCTTTTTGTTATTCCCATCATGGTAAGGAGATTCCGGCTGGGATTAGACCTCATTCCACTAGAGCTACTGCAACTTCTACTGCCTTTCTAAGGGGGGTAGCTACAAAGGATATTTTGGAAGCAGCCACTTGGAGTTCAGTACATACTTTTTCTAAACATTACCACCTTCCTCTTTATTCTAAGTCTAGGGCTGGATTTGCCACTGGAATTTTACAGGGCATTTTAGCAGCTCCTAATGCTTTATGATTTTTCCAACCTCCCTTTCCCGTTGCTTTGGGATTCTACCCATAAGTAAGGACTGCAGCAATGTGAGATGAAGAACATAGTACAGTTTTGTACCTACCATAAATGTAGATGTTCGAAGATCCACATTGCTGCAGTCCAATTCTCCCTCCTTCCCTCTGTAGCTTAGCATGGTTATATGGTTTGGGTGATGGCTGTAGTTGGGCATATCTTTTGGGAAGGTACTCTGTTTTTTGGCTGTGGCCTTTCTTTTAGGGCCTTCTGACATCTGGGGCAAGAAAAGACTGAGGATATGACGTTGGTCATGCGCTTTTATACCCTGACGCTCTGATGTCAGGGCTGTGCGCCCATGACCGACGTCAGCCTAATACTTTGATATTCGGGCCGACCGAGGACAGCGGACTACCCCATAAGTAAGGACTGCAGCAATGTGGATCTTCGAACATCTACATTTATGGTAGGTACAAAACTGTACTTTTGTTTCCTCTACTGACTTAGAAAATATGGCAGGTATAGTCAATCTATTTGTTTTGGACTGGTTTTTCTCTTGCTATGTCTGGAGTTAGCTATTTCAAACGAGATCTGGGTAGCTATCACTAGGCATCATGGGATAAGGGGTAGCTTCGAGCCAGTAAACAGCTCTCGAGCTATTGAAGATGGCTGAGTCCCAACCAACCAGCAAGAAAGAAGGCGAGATAAAGACAACTAACATGGAACGTTATGGTAGGTACAGAACTTCTTTTTCTCTGCACTGCCCTTTGGCTTATCTACTGCACCCATCGTCTTCACAAAGTGCCTGGCACCAGTAATTACATTTTGCAGACATTGAAATGTATCCTTACTTGGACGATTGTCTCATTCAGGCAGAGGACAAGGACACTCCTCAGCTTCTGGCGTTCGTAAAAAGGCTTCTAGCATACCTAGGGTACACCATAAACAAAAAGAAATCACAACTGGTACCCTCTCAAATAATTACATTTCTGGGTGCAAGCTTGAAAACAACTGCCCAGATGGCTTACCTCATGCCAGACAAATTCAATTGACAACACACTTCAAACAAGTGGCAACAAAAACCCAGCTATCTGCAAGACAAACTCTGCAGGCTTTGGGGTTCATGGCATCCTGCATTCTACTAATTCCGTATGCAAGACTGCATATGAGGTAACTTCAGTGGTACCTAAAAAGCTTATGGAGTCAACATTGTCACAGCCTGGAAACAATGATTCCTCTCATTCCCTGCCTGCAACAGGAGTTCCTTTGGTGGGCAGAGGCATGTCACCAAAACAAGGGACTGTCATTCATTCTACCCCCTGCCACCCAAACTAACTACAGACGCATCAGACTATGCTTGGGGGGGTTATCTGGCAGGGAGATGCATTCAGAGCAAATGGAGCCCAAATCAAATGCACTTACATATCAACCAGAAAGAAATGCTAGCTGTACAGAATGCTTTGACAGCCTTCAAGGACTTCCTTCATCCAGGACAACTACTGATTAAAGACGGACAACACCACAGTTATGTGGTACATAAACAAGCCGGGGGTACCCACTTCTACCCCCTGTGCAGACTAGCCATGGCCCTGTGGAACACAGCCTTGACTTACCAAATACATCTTCAAGCTCAATTCCTGCCAGGAAAACAAAATACTCTGGCAAATGACCTAAGCAGAAATCTTATGGACCCACACAAATGGAAACTGGATCCCCAAATCTTCAGCATGTTGACACAGTAATGGGGGAGCCCAGACATAGTTTTGGGGAGAGGCAAATAGATCTATCAGTTGGACAAATTCTGCACAAGAACTCATCACAAAAAAGCATGGAAAGTGGATGCTCTGTCCTTCACCTATCTGTCTATGCCTTTCCCCCTCTGCCTCTACTCTCCAAGGTTTTACTAAGTCAGACAGGAAAAACCAAAAATGATTCTGATTGCTCCGGACTGGCCTTGCCAACACTGGTACCCGCTTCTAAGGAATGTGTCACACCTTCCTCCGTGGGACTTGCCTCAAACACCTCATCTATTGTCTCAGCAGAACTATCAAATTCTGCACACTCAGCTCAAAACTCTGAATCTTGCAGCATGGCTAATCAACTCATTTCACCAATCACATCTCTCAGTAAACCTGTGATCTATGTCATTTTGTAGGCTAGTAGGCCTAGTACTAGAAAATCTTATGCTGATAAATGGAAGAGATTATGTGCTTGGAACCAAGCACAAGGAATGGATAGAGCAAAGCCCGATATTCCTCAGATTTTGCAATACTTAACTGAGATGCTTCACAAGGGCCTATCTTTTTCTTCAGTAAAAATCCATGCCTCTGCCATCTTGGCTCATTACAACACAGAGCCTCCTGTCTTTTCTCATCCACTGCTAAAGCAGTACCTCAGAGTGGCCAAAAATTTAAGGCCTCCCAGGAGAGCACAGACTCCTGCATAGGACCTCAATTTTGTTGTGGGAAAACTCACCCTACCGCCTTTTGAACTTGCTGCTACTGCGGATATAAAATTTCTTTCTTGGAAGACCGCCTTTCTTTTAGCAATCACTTCAGCTAGAAGGGTTTCAGAACTACAGGCTCTCATGGCAGTTGAGCCTTTCATTATCTTTTACCTGGACAGGGTGACCCTCTGGACCAATCCTTCTTTTATGCCTAAGGTGGTATCCAGTGTGGCTCTTAACCAGACCATTCACCTGCCAACTTTTTTCCCAAATCCGCAGAACAAGGAGGAGCGGATTCTGTATTCTTTGGATGTACACAGACAACTATGATTCTACTTAAACAGGACAAAATCTCTAAGAAAGTCTGAGCAACTACTGGTGGCATTTGCTGCCGGAACAGTGGGGAAGGCTATATCAAAGCAGACTATTTCAAAATGGATAAGCCATTGTATTCGTTTCTGCTACTTGCACCATGGTAAACATGTGCCCAAGGGGATTGGATCCCATTCTACCAGGGCTGCATCTACATCTGTAGCCTTTTTCAGAGGGGTTCCTACCAGAGACATTCTAGAAGCTACTACTTGGAGCTCAGTTCATAAGTTCACAAAGCATTGCCATTTACCTCTCTTTTCTAAATCCAGGGCAGGCTTTGCCACTGCAGTCTTGCAGGGCTTTGTAGCTGCTCCTAATGCTGTTTGATTTCATCCTCCCAGCCACAGCTTTGGGACTCTACCCAAATGTAATGACTGCAACAGTGAAGCACAAAGAACATAGTACATTTGTGTACACTTACCGTAAATGTACATGTTCCAGTGTATTCACTGTTGTAGTCTGGGTTACCCACCCGCCAGCCCCCTTTCTTCTTTATTATACCTCTTCTTTCCTTCACTATGCTCAAAAGCCTTTGTGGTGTCTTTGCTTTTAGTTGAAGGTAAATTTTTTGTGTTCTAAAATATTTGCGCATATATATATATATATATATATATATATATATATATGTGTGTGTGTGTGTGTGTATATATATATATATATATATATATATATATATATATATATATATATATATATATACATACATACATATATATATATATATATATATATATATATATATATATATATATGCTCCCCATTTTGGGGGCACCTGACATCTGGGGCAAGAAAACAGATTAAAATGGCGTCGGCTGCATGTTTTATACCCCTGACGACCTGACATCATGGAAGAGGAGACAGCAACTGACGCAGGACCCAAGACTTGGTTATTCAGGCCGACTGAGGGCAACCTGCCAGCAGATTACCCAAATGTAATGACTGCAACAGTGAATATACTCTAACATCTACATTTATGGTAAGTGTACACAACTGTACTTTATCATTATTTAGTGCTTCAATCTTCAAAAATTTACTAGAAAATCACAAAATTTTGAGGAACATTTCAAAAATTTGAGGTATAACTGGCCATTCTGCAAAATACTGGAGTGCTGAGAGGTATGCGGTTCCAACAGCGAGTAAATATTACATCACCCATGGTTGTAAATGTATTTCTATAATGCTCAGCAAGTAACTTTTAGTCACTGTGCAGTCAATATACTGCTAGTATAGAAAGAAGCCTACCACAAAGTAATATGAAAAGGAATCAGGAAAATATTCAAAATGGGATGGTGTTAATGAAGGATGATATCATTCTGCTAGGCAGACTTACATGACCATCTGCATGAAATCACTTGGAAGAATAAATAAAAAGCAATGGTTTTTCTACAGATGTTCAAGGAGCCGACTGATGACAGCAAAATGCTGGCAGTATCTCCTGATGGACAGTAGATGGTGCAGCAACTAGCAAAGACAGCAAGAAACTCAAAATTAAAACAGACCAGTTCAAAGAACTGCAGATGCACTCAACCTGAATTTCATAATTAGCTGAAGACTTGACTGTTGTGTGCGACTACTAGTTATTCAGTACTGTTGATAATAAATCTGTATATATCCCCTCTGTACACAATATATTTGCAAAATGAATATGCATTTAACAACTTTCACTGTCAACTTGCAGACTTTATTGAATGATTCCGCAGAAATGTGATGTAATTTCAAGAGGTATAGTGATATACAAAATATAAATGCACAAATAAAAGCAAAATGGAACAACTCCAAAATGGTTTAAAGTAGAGAAATACAAATAATGCAAACACTTGTGTTGTAGAAGAAATGTCAAACGGCTGAGTTACAAAAGATGAGTTGTATGTAAAACACACAGCAGGCGATAAAAAGGTTCACCAAAAATCAAATAAATCAAAACGACACAGCCACTTTCCATTTCGAGACCAACAGTAGGTTAACGGTCTCGTGAAGAGTATGCGCCACTTTCCTGTTCGAGACTACACATTATAACGAAAGTGGAAAGCTCTAATCAAGCCGAGAGGATGTGGAAATGACTAGACGCCGTACTGCTGTAAAATAGCTGGTTTGGAAGAAAATGTGTATTTTTGTCTACTACATTCTGAGTTACAGTGATCATAAAGGTGGTAAATAAGTCAGTGGCTAAGCTCCAAACTTGCAGCAGTTTGCCCACTCGATCTCTTATTTGTGTTGGGGAGGGGGCGTCAATTTAGCACCGTTATTTGACATCTGTTCAACTGGGAGCACTGACAAATGCTTGCTTACTGAGTCGCTCGTTTTAGTGGCTTTGCACCAAGTATGAATGCAAACAATAACACCTAATCATACACATTAAAAAAAAAATACTCAAATCCTCAGCATAAACGGCGAGGTAGGACAGGAAACAATTAGGAGATAAGTTACCAGCAAAGCAAACATATTTTATGAGGAAGTGAAAAGACAGAAAATGTCGTTCTGCGAATCAGGCACTTCAGGAGAGTGAGCAGTGATGTTTTTTGTTTAAATATCCAAATAAATGATGTTATGTGATCCTATCTCGCCTACATTCTGACTGATGGGTTCGGAGCCGATCCCTCGGCTCCGACTCGGCACGCTTATGCCAAAGAGCGAAGTCTCTAATTGGCTGAGCTTACTATATCCCAGGATGCACCACTACCAGTCCCCCAGATCTCGTTTGCCGCTAATCTGCGAAGACGTGGTCTCGAGCTGGCTGAGCTAAGTAGTAATTCTACTATCTTTTTCTGTCAGGAATTTCGTGTTCTATTCACAAAAAAGCTGTTTTAACAGCTATTGTTCACTATTATTCTCTTTGTGTGTCTTTGGAGTTGGTTAAGACTTGTTGTGTGATTGGGTTGTGTTTGGTAGGCCTCCTTCATTCTAGGGCCTTCCAGGTCAGTCAACCTTCTTTAAAAACTTACAGGGTTTCAAAATACCCTTGTTATTTGAAAACCTATTATTAGGAAGTGTTATCGGAAAGTCAGTTGTATTTTGTTTTGTGTGTCAAAATCACTTTCCATAATGTCTCAAAATCCTAGGCCTTCGGGCTTTAAAAAATGCACCAAATGCAGTTTTAAAATGTCCATAACAGACGATCACATCTTCTGTGTGTGTATTGTCTAGGTGCAAAACACTTACAGGAGTCATGCAGCGTGTGTCACGCTTTTTCCTCAAGGGTCCTCCAGGAGAGGAAAAATAAATTAATTCTTAAGGGGTTAATTAAACCTTCTTTTGAAGAAGCCTTGGCATCCTCTCCTTCTCCGGCTAAAAAGAAAAGGCCGGTTCCGACCAGTCCGTCGGATCCGACCGCCAAGAGACATAGGCAGGCCTCTCCTTCGGCTCCAAGGACTTCGGAGCCGAGGATGGAACGGTCTGCCTCGGGATGCCACCAGTCTCGACTCCTCTGGCTTCGGAGCCGATGGCTGGGGCATCGAGGCGAGTCACCTTCGCCGGCTCCACTGGTCTCGAGCCGACAAGGTGCCCGCTCAGACACTTCCTCCTCGGCGCCAAGTCCACCTTGGCACCGATGGAATCTGCTGTGTGTATTCCTTCGGCGCCGATAGTCATTGACTCACCTCGAGCCGGTCCCCTAGTCCTTTGGGGCCGTTGGAGAGGCCGCTCGAACCCGCTCTGTTTCCTCTCGGTCTCGAGGATGTCAGATTCTGATATAGACAGGGTGCTCCTAAGACTGTTCCAGTCCCCAGTCTTCCAAAAATTTGTTTCGTTCCGACCCAGTTGGCTTCGAGCCGATGACCTTGGCCCACCCATTGCCATTCCTCCTCCGACTGCTTCGCTCCGGAGCAGGTGCTGTTGGAGCCGGTGGAGATCTCAGGTCGACCCTTACTCCAACCCGGCCTTTGGGTCCGAGTGTACGCTGCTGACTTCCCGGCTGGACCCGGGGTGATGTTTGGGACCTATGCTGGGTTCCCAGCCTCCCCTCGGTGCTTCTGCGGGACTTCCGCCGGCTATCACGGCTGGGACCGGACACTCCCAGGATTCTGGGGTCCGGCTTTCAGAGCCATGAGGAGTGCCTTGGCCAAGTCCTCTTCGCCATCTCTCCGGCTTTACCGGCACCTTCCTGGGCGTGGAGACTGGGTCTTTGGCAGTTCCCCTGTCCGTAGTCAGCGGAGCCCGGGGCCTGAGGTTACCCCCATTGGGGGTTCCCCTCCTCCTGAGGGTTCTTCGGAGTTGTCTTCGGAGGAACCCCCAAGGAAGAGATCATGCAAGAGGAAGCACGTGGACTCCCGAGTCTATTACATCAGACACTGATCTTGATGATGCAGAGGGTCCCAGTCGTCCTCGGATGATGTCTCATTTGCAGACATCTTAGAGATCCTCAAACAACGAGGCGGCTGGATATCCAAACCCCCCTCTGCTGATGAGTCAGTGCTCCTCAAGGCCTTTGGGGCTCAGCCCTCCGCCTCCTGGGTGTCTCCGCCCGACGAGCTTCTGGATTTAGTTTGTCAAGGGCGGGAACATCCAGATACCGTGGAACCAGTCCCTTCGTCCAAATAAATTTTGTCTGCTCCCCGAGAAGGAGTTCCTCACTAAAGGCGTGGCTGTAGATGCCATGGTGGTGGCATCTGCTACACAACAGGGCGTGGCAGAGGCTTCAACGCCCATCCATCCTCCTAATAAGGAGTCTAGGAGTATGGACAGGCAGGAAGCGCACCCTGACTTCAGCGGCCTTTACTTTAAGGTCTCTGAATTATTTGGCACATTTTACCAGGCTTCAGAGGGATCTGGTCAAGGAGTTGTCAGATTCCTCTCGGGTAACCTACCTGAGCAGCTAGCCCAGTCGGTTAGCTCTCAGTTGGCTATCCCACGCCAATTTCTAACTCGTCCATGAGGCTCATTTCCTATGCGGCCGGGCTGGTAGAGCGGCAGGCACAGGCGTGGCTCACGGAGACAAGCCTGGCTCCGCTTGTGTCAGTTCGGAGGCCTTCAAGTCTTCCTTCGCGACGCTCCCTTTGATGGGTCCTCCTTGTTTGGACCCAAGGTTAAAGACACCCTTACCGCTGTGAGCAAGAGGGAAAAACTTTATCTGCCGTAGGTGCCCGTTATTCCACTCCCTTCGGCCTTACCCAAGGCTAAAGGAGGGGAAAATGTGGTTCCGAAATCCCGTAAGTTTTTCTCCCAACAGCAGGAAGATTCCCCTTCCAGAGGCAGAGGACGGGAAATTTTCAGGAGACGCCGTCCCAAAGGCGGCAGAGGGCCCGCAATTCTGGAGACCGCGAGTCCTTTGGTGGCTCTTCAGCCTCCCACACGTCATGAGGGATTGCCCGGCTGTGCTGTTCGGAGCCAGTCGGGTGTCGCTTTGCCAAGCACCTAAAAGCCTGGGAGTCAATCACTCAGGACAGATGGGTGCTTCGGATCATTGCCGGAGGTTACACCATCCCATTCACATACTCGCCCCACCGTCCAAAAGAATCCCGGACCCACCACCCAGTCAAAGGGAAATGGCAGCCGCAGAAGCTTTAAAGCTGCTAGAAAAGGAGTCATCCAACCGGTCCCCACAGACCAGATCGGATCAGGAAATTACTCCAGGTTCTTTTAGTGCCAAAAGACAGGGGACCCGAGACCAATATTGGATCTCAGCAGACTGAACCAATCCACGAAATCCAAATTCAATGGTCACGTTACAATCCATTCTCCCATTGTTGGAGAAGGATGTTTGGATGTGCTCCATAGACCTCAAGGACGCCTATTATCACATACCGATACATCAGGCGCCCAGGAGGTATCTGCGCTTCAGCCTGGGAGTCAGTCATTACCAATTTTGCGCTCTGCCCTTTGGTCTCACCACAGCCCCCAGGGTGTTCACCAAGTGTTTGGCAGTAGTGACGGCTCACCTGAGAAGTCTTGGATTCCAAGTGTTTCCCTATCTGGACGACTGGCTCCTGACTGCCACCACCAGGCATCTACTAATGGACAACCTCAAAGCCACCATCTCCCTGGGTGTTACCCTGGGGATTACATTCAATTGGTCAAAGTCTGTCTTGCTGCCCTCTCAATGCATAAAGTTCATAGGAGCAGAGATAGACTCAAGATTGATGCGCGTCTTTCTTCCTGCCGAAAGGATCCAAACTTTACAGGGCCAAGTTCAAGCTCTGATCTAGATCCAAAGCCCCAGCCAGGATGGTTCTACAAGTTTTAGGCTCAATGTCTGCCACGGTTCTTTTAGTTCCTCTGGCAAGATGGCACATGAGGATTCTTCAGTGGCTATTGTCAACTCAATGGTCCTTTCAGGATCTTCCTCTCAATCATCACATCATGATTACGGAAATATGCAAACGGGACCTTCGCTGGTGGCTTCAGACATCCAATCTGAATCAAGGAAGCCCCTTTGTTATTCCCTCTCCAGTTGTTACCCTGACGACAGATGCCTCCCAGATAGGGTGGGGGGGCATTGTCTGGGCAGGCTAGTTCAGGGCTCCTGGCTTCCAGACGAAGCTCTTCTCCACATCAACGTGTTGGAGATGAGGGCTGTACTTCTATCCCTACAGGCCTTACACAAGTTTCTTCCTCAGGGCATCATCGCCATCCACACAGACAACATGTCGGTGGTCTGGTATCTGAACAAACAAGGAGGGACCAGATCTTACCCCCTTTGCAGAGAGGCCATGAGAGTGTGGGAATGGGCTGTAGCTACCAACCGCTTCTTGGTAGCGACCCACATCCCGGGAAAGTCAAATGTATTGGCAGACAAATTAAGCAGGACAATTCTCTCTCCTCACGAGTGGTCTCTAAACCGCACAGTAGCAGCCCAGGTTTTCAAGAGATGGGGGACGCCGTGCTGCGACCTATTTGCAACTCCACTAAACACCAAGTGCCAAAGGTTCTTCTCCTTGATCCCACATCAGGGAGTACCAGCCATGGATGCTCTAGCACAACCTTGGCCAACAGGGCTACTTTATGCCTTTCCTCCGATTCCACTTCTTTCCAAAGTCATTCAAAAAGCTTCTCAATTGGGGTCCGCAATGATACTGATTGCCCCATACTGGCCTCGTCAGGTATGGTTTCCTTACCTGAAGAAGCATGGTGGACGATCCGTGGACTTTAGACCTAATTCGGACCTGCTAATTCATCAGTCGGGACATCAGCATCAGTCCCTTGATCTTTGAAATTGACAGCTTGGCTTCTCCACTTCGACTTTAGTCAGAAGTCACACACTAGACCGGAAGTTGTTCACATTTTATCTTCGCCCACAAACCCACCACTAACAAATTGTACCTCAGTAAGTGGAAGAGGTTTGCTATCTGGGCTCAACTCAAGGGCTTAGACCCTATCACTGCTCCTATCCCAGAGGTTTTGAAATTCTTAACATCCCTGTTTAATCAAGGATCTTCTATCTCTACTATTAAAGTCCAACTAGCGGCTATCTCTAAATTCCACGAATCCATGGATCCTCCATTGATGAGCAGCAGACTATGCAAAACTTTCATTAAAGGTGCGTGCCTGTTAAGACCCCCAATTTTTCATCCTGCCCTGGGATCTTGATTTGGTGCTTGCATTAACATCTTCCCCTTCGAACCGGCTGCTACATGTGAGTTAAAATATCTGTCTTGGAAAACTGCCTTCTTAGTTGCAATTACTTCTGCAAGAAGAGTTTCAGAGCTTCAAGCCCTGTCTATTAAGCCACCGCATTTGATTTTCCACAAGGATAGAGTATCACTTAGGCCTAATCCATCCTTTGTCCCAAAGGTCTGTTCTAGTTTCTGTCTCCAACAATCTCTAGAGCTACCAGTTTTCTTCCCAAAATTCTCTAATGAAGCAGAATACACTCTCCATAAATTGGATGTTCACAGGCAATTACGCTTCTATTTAGACAGGACTCAGCAACCGTAAGTCAGACCAGTTGTTTGTGTCCTTCTCAGATAATAAATTGGGTCAAACCATCACAAAAGCTACTATCTCCAAATGGATCAGAGATTGCATAACTCAGGCTTATTCTTCTTCGAATAAGCAACTTACAACATCTATCAAAGCTCATTCTACCAGAGCTATGGCTACTTCTATAGCTTTTCACTCCAAGCTCGCTATATCGGAAATTTGTGCTGCGGCTACTTGGTCCAACCCGCACACTTTCATTTCCCACTACAAATTGGATGTGGCATCTAAAGGACGAGCATCATTTGGTTCCACGGTACTCAGGAGTATTTTCCAGTGAGCCACCCAGGATTCAGGTGCTAGGGACGCTGTCCAATCAGTCAGAATGTAGGCGAGATAGGATCACATAACATCTTTTAGTTATGTACTCACCATAACTTCAGATGTTTGGGATCCATCTCCCACATTCCTAAAACCCACCCTCCTTCCCCCTGCCTTGGAGATCAGAAGAGATTGAACGGTTTTGAGTTTTACTGTTTATCTTGTTTCATCTGACGATGTTATATAAGCAGGGCGTGCATGTGTGCATGTATGCGGACAAACTAGATCTGGGGGACTGGTAGTGGTGCATCCTGGGATATAGTAAGCTCAGCCAATTAGAGACTTCGCTCTTTGGCATAAAGTCGAGCCGAGGGATCGGCTCCGAACCCATCAGTCAGAATGTAGGCGAGATGGATCCCAAACATCTGAAGTTATGGTGAGTACATAACTAAAAGTTTGGGAGGTAGTAGGCAGCCATCAAACAGTTAAGAGCACTATGCAAACATAGTACGACGGTCAAGTGATCGCCATTATCATCTGCTCACTAAGCACATTACTAGTCACAGAGAAGACTGTAGAAATAACTTGGCAAAGATAAAACATAACAGACATTTGAACCTCATTCTGCGCAGTCATAATTTCTACTTAGAGTGAACTTAACCAACTGATGATGAAGGGCGTTTTTTGATTACATTATGCAACCTTTCTTCCAGCTGCCCTTCACAAGTAAAAAAAAAAGTCATACACAGTCTGTTACAGAATATAAATACCACAACTGACCTTTAAACAAGAGCAGTTCTTGGGCCAAGGAGAGGAACGCAGAAGTAACGGTAACTCCGAATGCCAGAATGTGTTGCTGTCCAACTCTTCTCCCTTTAATCCATGAGTGCAGAAGTAAAACAGAGGGCTCCAGTAGCAAGTAAAATTTCCAAATATCAGGAAAGAAAGGAAACTACCTGCTGCTGGTCCCTCTATTTGTTGAGGGAAAACAAAAGAAAATAAAGTTGGGGTGGAGTATTACGTAAGTGGTGGCTCTGATTGCAAGAATCAGATTGGCTGCCACCACTTGCTTTATCTACCTCTTTTTAATTGGATTTTCGGCTAAAACTTTAATGTGAACTTAATGTTAAAACATGCTGAATCGTAACTATATAAGGTAAGTTAAGATTTCAGCATGTTTTACATTAAGCACAACTATAAATCAGCACTAGAGTTTCTTGTGCTTGTATAAGGCACTTGGAGGTAACAGCTTGCAGTTCGTATCTTCTCATGGCATGCTCAGAGGTAAGCACAGAGGCACCATGAGAAGTTATTTTGGGTTAATAAGTTAACTTTGTATTGTAAAAACTCACCCCCCCCGAACCTGCTGCTACAGCAGAGTTGAAATTCCTTTCTTGGAAAACAGCCTTACTTCTAGCCATCACTTCAGCAAGAAGAGTGTCTGAACTGCAGGCCCTCATGGCAGTGGACCCCTTCATTATCTTCCATGCGGACAGGGTTTCCCTCAGGACTAATCCATCCTTTATGCCCAAGGTGGTGTTTAGTGTGGCTCTAAACCAGTCCATTCATTTGTCTACTTTTTTCCCTAATCCTCAGAATAAAGGGGAAAAAATACTACATTCTTTGGACATACACAGCTTAGATTCTATTTGGACAGGACTAAGCCTCTCAGAAAATCTGACCAGCTGATAGTCCGCTTTGCTGCAGGGGTAGAGGGGAAGGTCAATTCAAAGCAAACCATTTCCAAATGGATAGCCCATTGCATTCATTTCTCCTGCATATCACCATGGAAAGCCTATCCCACAGGGGATAAGAACACACTCCACCAGGGCTGTATCTACCTCTACAGCATTTCTCAGGGGAGTCCCTACCAGGGACATCCTGGAAACTGCTATCTGGAGCTCTGTACATACTTTCACCAAGCATTACCACCTGCCTATCTTTTCTAAATCCAGAGCTGGATTTGCCACAGCAGTTTTACAGGGCCTGATTGCTAGCCCTAATGCTCTTTACCTCCACCCTTCCTTACCTTTGGGAATCAACCCAAATGTGATGGCTGCAACAGTGAAACACTAAGAACATAGTACAGTTGTGTACACTTACCATAAATGTAGATGTTCGAGCGTATTCACTGTTGCAGTCCTGGACGTTCATCGTGCATACAGCTGCAGTAATCACAGATGGGTTTTCTGCCGTCAGGCGGTCCCTCGGTCGGCCGAATTCCAAAGTCTTGGTCCGGCGTTGGTTGTCGTCGCTCTCTCTTCTGACGTCAGTGAGGCCAGAGTATATAAGACACAGCCGACGCCATGTTCTTCTGTCTTTTTTGCCGCACGGTGCCCGAAGCAGAAGCAGTTCGCAAGTGCCGGTCGGCCAGCTCCTGAATTACGAAAATTTTGGAAACTGAAATCTTCATTAAAGCTAAGTACCCCGTTGGGGAAACTTTTCTTGCCTCAGACCGATGTCAGAAAAAGTTAATAATTGTATTTCTTGTGGGAAGCAAATACCGCATAAGGATTTCCATTCCTTCTGCATACCTTGTTTGGGCCCAGACCACGACGTCTCGGGCTGTCGCTTTTGCGCTACCTTCAATAAACGCACTAAAGCGTCGGGCGGAGTTCGCCCAACACTACTTTGGTAAAGCTTTTGATTATAAAATGTCGTCGGAAACTCAGACTACCGTTTTGTCCAAAAAACGCAAGGAAAAGGACCGACACGCGAGGCCTGCGGTCCCCGCCGACACCACGCCAAAACAGGCTACACGTGGTCCGGTTCTCAGCGAGACGCCTTTGCAATCCCTGACTACCGACGACACTCCTTTGGCGGTGTTCTCTCTACCCGAGACGTCGGCCCTTTCCCAGACTACAACCGAAGCCTTTGCTAATGTTGAGCCTACTAATGTGGACAGGTCCACCTCCACCCATGGTGTATTTAGGCCCTCATCTTCTTTGTCAATTAAGGCCTTTACTAAATCCAAAGCAGCCAGGCATCCCACGAGGCCTGTTGCACAGGGCCCATCTCCAGGTCCCATGCCTAAAAAACAGATGCTTAAAATGGCTGAGGATTTAATTACTCTTATCAGAGGTTCTCAACCCCCTCCAGACAAGAGACCCAGAGTGGAGGAAGATTCTCCCTCTTCTGATCAGACATCCATTTTATCAGAACATTCTGATGCAGAGGAACACACTTACACTCCTTTTGAGGATTCGGATGCAGAACAGTTCATTCCTTCTGTATCTCCTCCTGAGGATTTTTCCTTTGGGGAAACCTTGCACACCTTGAGGGAACACTTCCATTGGGAAGGCCAAGACTTTTCAGATTCCAAGAAAAGACTTAGGGAATTTCTTTTGTTACCTCAACACAGACCTCTGGCTATACCCCCTGTTTCGGACATACTGGATGATGTCTATTCGGAGGCGTGCCTTAACCCGGATTCTCTGCCTCCTGCACCAGTCAAACCTGATAGGTATTACAGAGTACCCAGCTCTCACCAATTTCTCTTCAAAAGCCGTAATGCTGACCCTGAAACCATTTTACAAGGCCCCAAGGGATTGAAGGCCTCCACTGCTAAGAATCCACTTCCTGCAGAAAGGGAATAAAGATCTTTAGAAAGGTGGGGTAAAAAGGTATATACCTCGGCCACCCTAGCCATGAGGGCCTTAAACTGTCAGTTTCATATGATTAAATATCAACAGTTCCTGTTATCACAATTAAGGAACAAAATGTCTCAACCTGAACAACCAGATTTAAAGGAGTTACAGGATATGATGCATAGTGCGGAGCAAGTGGGTAAACACACCTTACAATGTGGTTATGATGCCCTAGAGGCTTCCAGTAGAGCGGCTGCTACAGGATCAGTCATTCGCAGACATGCTTGGCTTAGAGAACAAAACTTGCCTGATGATGTGAAAGCTAAACTTCTAGATGCTCCTTTACAAAAGGATGTGCTGTTTGGTACTAATGCTGAGGCAATATTACGGAAGATGGAAGAAAAAGCCAAACCCATGCAAACTATCAAAACCTTTTTCTAGGTCCAACCACCACGTTTTAGCAGAAATTGGCCTTCAAAGAACTGGTCCTTTCCAGCCACTGACAAGCCCCAAAGAGGTAGATACAGACGCACAAGGGGCAGAGGGCAATCACAAGGATCATATAGAGGGCGACAATGGCAAACTCCAGCACCAAGAGGTGGTGAGGACAGTGCACAACAATACAGGAAGGAAACCCAATGACTCCCTCATTTCCATGCCAAGCACGTCTCAGCTGGCAGCACCTTTGGGGGGTAAGCTAGCATTATTTGCAAACAATTGGCATATTGTCACAACAGACAAATGGATCCTGGACATTATAAACAGAGGCTACAAATTTCATTTCCACACTCTTCCAAAAATGAGAGGCATGCCAAACCTGCCACAGAATCAAAGGGCAGAGGCACAACTACAAATTTCAAAGCTCTTAAACATGAGAGCTATTCAAGAGGTACCTTTTCACGAACAAGGTCAAGGTTTTTATTCAAGGTTTTTTCTGGTACCAAGGAAAGGAACCGACTGGAGACCCATTTTGGACTTATCCATCCTAAACACATTTCTACTCGTACCAAAATTCAAGATGCTCACATTACAGCAACTTCTTCCCATGCTGGGCAAGGAGTTTTGGCTGGTAACATTGGACCTCAAGGAGGCATACCTGCATGTCCCAATCAGACAAAGCTGCAGAAGATACCTCAGATTTCTTGCAGGTTCAATCCACTATCAATTCTCTGCATTGCCCTTTGGCTTATCTACTGCGCCCAGAGTATTCACAGTGCGTGGCATCAGTGATTGCCTACTGCAGACTTCAAGGGATACAGATTTACCCTTATTTGGACGACTGCCTGATCCAAGCGGACAGCAAACATACTTCTGGAACATCTGGCATATGTGACATGGTTACTGCATTCTCTGGGATACACAATCAACAAAGAGAAATCAAGGCTAACACCATCTCAGAAAATAACTTTCCTGGGTGCCAACTTGGACACAAACACCCAGATGGCCTATCTTACGCCAGAAAAACAGGGGCAACTATCTCAGTACTTCAAAATACTAGCAAAAAGTACCAGGCTTACTGCAAGGAAAATCCTGCAGGCTCTGGGATTCATGGCATCTTGCATTCTTTTAATCCCTTTTGCAAAGCTGCATATGAGGAAACTTCAATGGTACCTAAAAAACCTATGGTCTCAACAGTGTCACAGTTTGGAAACAATACTACCAATAATCCCATGTTTACAAAAGGAATTTCTATGGTGGCCCAAGCATGTCAAGCAAACACAGGCCTCCCATTCTGCAAGCCTCTAGCAAAGCAAGTTATCAGAACAGACACCTCAGATTACGCCTGGGGGGCTCACATGACGGACATGTGCATCCAGGGCAAATGGTCCCAAAAGGAAAAGCACCTTCACATCAATCAAAAAGAAATCCTAGCAGTAATAAATGCAATTACAGCTTTCAAGGGACTTCCTGCATCCAGGACAATTATTGATAAGAACAGACAACACCACAGTAATGTGGTACATAAACAAACAAGGAGGAACACATTCATACCCCCTGTGCAGACTAGCCATGACTCTTTGGAACTTGGCTCTGGAATGGCAAATCGAACTTCAAGCACAGTACCTGCCAGGATTGGAAAACACGCTGGCAGGCAAATTAAGCAGAAATATGACAGATCCACACGAATGGAAGTTACATCCTCAGGTGTTTGCAGAAATAACCCAAATGTGGGGGAGGCCAGACATAGATCTTTTTGCCTCCCACAGGAATCATCAATTGGAAAAGTTTTGTTCAAGGACCTTCCATCCAAAGGCCTGGAGTGGACGCCCTTTCATTCAGTTGGACAGCATGGACAGTTTACGCATTCCCGCCTCTGCCTCTTCTGCCCAAGGTACTTTTGAAAGCAAGAGCAGACAGACCGTAGATGATACTGATTGCTCCAGATTGGCCAAGGCAACACTGGTACCCACTGCTGAGGAGCCTAACACATACTCCTCCCTGGTCCCTGCCTCTAATGCCTCTTCTGCTGACTCAGCACAGCTACAAAACTCTTCACAGTCAGCTGAAAACACTCAATCTCGCAGCATGGAAAATTTCTTAACACCACAACAGACCCTGCTCTCCAAGGAGGTGCAGGATGTCATTTTGGAGGCCAGAAGGCCATCTACTAGAAAAGCTTACTCCGCAAAATGGAAGCGGTTTTGCTCATGGAATGAGAAAAAAGGCCAGGACCCTAGTAAACTGAACTTGCCTCAGGTATTACAGTATCTAGCTGAGCTACTGAACAGTGGACTTTCATTTTCTTCCATAAAAATCCATGCCTCAGCCATTTCTGCAGAATTCAACACGGATCCTCCTTTATTTTCTCACCCACTCTTATGACAGTTCCTCAGAGGGGCTAAGAATATAAGACCACCAAGGAAACAACCAATACCAGCTTGGGATCTTAATTACATACTAGAAAAATTAACATTGCCTCCTTTTGAACCAGCTGCCTCAACAGATTGCAATATTTGTCCGGGAAAACTGACTTCCTTCTGGCTATCACTTCAGCTCGTAGAGTTTCGGAGCTACAGGCTCTCATGGCGGTGCAGCCCTTTCTCATTTTTCATCAGAATAGGGTTTCCCTTCGTACCAACCCATCTTTTATGCCTAAAGTGGTATCCAGGGTAGCTTTAAATCAAGCCATACACCTTCCTACCTTTTATCCCAATCCTCAAAACAAAGGGGAAAGGCTGCTACATTCTTTAGACATCCATAGGCAGCTAAGTTACTATTTGGACAGAACAAAGTCCTTCAGGAAATCAGAACAACTCTTTGTATCCTATGCTGTAGGGGCTCAAGGGAAGCCAGTTTCCGAGCAGACTATTTCAAAGTGGATAGGCCACTGCATACGGTTTTGTTATTCCTATCATGGGAAATCTGTTCCTACAGGTATCAGATCACACTCTACCAGGGCCACAGCTACTTCTACAACCTTCCTCAGAGGGGTTCCTACCAAAGATATTTTGGAGGCAGCCACTTGGAGTTCTGTACATACCTTCACAAAACACTACCACCTGCCTTTATATTCCAGAACAAGAGCAGGCTTTGCCACTGCTGTTTTGCAGGGCATTCTGGCTCAACCCAGTTCCTCTTAGTACCTACCACCCTGTGTGTAGCTTTGGGACTCTACCCATATGTGATTACTGCAGCTGTATGCACGCTGAACATAGTACAGTTTTGTACCTACCATAAATGTAGATGTTCGACTGCTAATACATCTGCAGTACAGGTTTCCCTCCCTCCTTCCCCACTTGGTAAAGGCATGGGGCCTAACTACCTCTTCATACAACCTCACTGGGTTATCCTTCTATGGTTTATTTGCTTGCAAACTACTGAATTTGGATTATTTTGCATTGCTTGCTTATTCTTATAAGCATAATTTATGTATTGCCTTCCTTTTGGGGGCACCTGACATCTGGGGCAAAAAAGACTGGAGAACATGGCGTCGGCTGTGTCTTTTATACTCTGGCCTCACTGACGTCAGAAGAGAAAGTGACGACAACCGACGCCGGACCAAGACTTTGGAATTCGGCTGACCGAGGGACCGCCTGACGGCAGAAAACCCATATGTGATTACTGCAGCTGTATTAGCACTCGAACATCTACATTTATGGTAGGTACAAAACTGTACTTTCCTCCTAGTACCTACCACCCTGTGCGTAGCTTTGGGATTCTACCCATCTGTGATTACTGCAGCTGTATGCACGGTGAACATAGTACAGTTTTGTACCTACCATAAATGTAGATGTTCGAGTGCTAATACAGCTGCAGTACAGGTTTCCCTCCCTACTTCCCCACTTGGTAAAGGCATGGGACCTAACAACCTCTTCATACAGCCTGACTGGGTTATCCTTCTAAGGTTTATTTGCTTGCAACCACTGTTTTTGGATTATATTGCATTACATGTATACACAAATAAGCATAATTTATGTATTGCCTTCTTTCGGGGGGCACCTGACATCTGGGGCAAGAAAGACTGAAGAACATGGCGTCGGCTGTGTCTTGTATACTCTGGCCTCACTGACGTCAGCCGACGCCGGACCAAGACTTTGGAATTCGGCCGACCGAGGGACCGCCTGACGGCAGAAAACCCATCTGTGATTACTGCAGCTGTATTAGCACTCGAACATCTACATTTATGGTAGGTACAAAACTGTACTTTACCCTCCCTCAGGCCCCCTGACTTCTCTTGACTTTTACCTTTCCTTTCTTGTTTGGCATATATTATATCATGTGTATTTGTTTTTTGCTGGGGGTGTGCCATACCATATAATTGCTTCCTATTGTGAGGGCACTTGACATCTGGGGCAAGAAAAACTGATGTAATGGTGTCAGCTGCATGTTTTATACCCCTGATGACTTGACGGCCTGGAAGAAGTGACAGCATCTGATGCAGAAATCCAAAGACGCTGGTATTCACGCCGGCTGAGGGCTGTCTGCAGGCAGATAACCCAAATGTGATGACTGCAACAGTGAATACTCTCTTAACATCTATATTTATGGTAAGTGTACACAACTGTATTTACTGCCAAGAATCCTCTTCTTTTTGACTGACTCCGGAGCTCTGGACAGATTGGGTAAGAAAGTATACACCTCTGCTACCTTAGCTATCAGAGCACTGAGTTCCATATGTTCAAATATCAACAACACACTTTGGAACAATTAAAACAGAAGATTGCTACCTCTCCTGACTGCCAATTCTAAAGAGCTTGCAGATTTACTCCACTCTGCTTGTCAAGTGGCCAGTCACTCATTACAGTTTGGATATGACGTCCTAGAAGCCTCTAGCAGGGCAGCAGTGTCAGGATCTGTCATTTGGAGACATGCATGGCTGAAGGAAGAACTTCTCCCTGATAATGCCAAGTCTAAACTTATTGATGCACCCCTAGATGAGGAGTGCCTGTTTGGGGAAAAGCAGAAGAAATGCTAAAAAAAAAAAAAAAGGAAGACTAAGCAAAATCTATGCAAACAGTAAAAGATTTCTTTCAAGTTCTACCTCCCAGATTCAGCAGGAACTTTCCTTCTAAGCACTGGCCCTTCCTGCACCTAGCAGACAGGGCCAAGTTAAGCCCCGCTGGGACAGGCCATCCAAGCCCCTATCCCAGGGCCAGCAAAGAAGCAAACAATGGACCATTTCCGTCTCTGAGGAAGGCTAACCCTCCATAGACAATTGGGTTTCCATAACCAAGGACCAATGGGTCTTAATTATTTCTCAGGGATGCAAATTCTCTTTCAGCGAACTCCCAGTTCCAAAAGTGTACTCAACCCCCCCCCCCCAAAAAAAAAAAAAAACAGTGGGCAGAGGCATTGAAACAGGTCCAAACTCTCATATCCCAGGGGCAGTAGAACCTGTCCCCCAAGATCAAACAGGAAAAGGTTTTTATTCTAGACCATTCCTTGTTCCCAGAAAAGGGGGCACTTGGCGCCCCCATCCTGGATCTATCCAAACTGAGCACCTCCCTGGTGGTCCCCAGATTCAGAATGCTAACTTTGCAGCAGCTCCTGCCTATGCTAACAAAAAATGCTTGGCTAGTTGTACTAGACCTAAAAGGTGCTTACCGCCACATCCCCATAAGTGAATCGTGCAGAAAATTCCTGTGCTTCGGAGCAGGCTCTCAACACTTTCAGTTCTCTGCTCTGGCCTTTGACTTATCTACTGCTCCCAGAGTATTCACCAAATGCTTTGCCCCAGCTATTGCGGCACTCACCTAGCAGCCACGTGCACTCAAGGCCTTTTGAATGCCGAGCAACTTCACTTGCACATCAGTCAGAAATGTTGGCAGTGCAAAAGGCTTTGACTTCCAACCCCATCTCAGGCCAGAGGTGGTTCTCATAAAAACAGACAACACCACAGTGATGTGGTATATCGAGAAGCAGGGGAGCACTCAATCTTACCCCCAATGTAGGTTAGCCATGAGTCTCAGGCTTACAGCCACCTGCATGGGCGTACACCTAATTGCCCAATACCTACCAGGGGTCAACAACACACTGGCAGACCACCTAAGCAGAAACTTACTGGACTGCCACGAAGGCAGCTCTATGGGGTGAGCTCTTTCTGCAAATCACTCAGGAATGAGGGACTCCAGAAGTGGATCTCTCTGCCTCACACCTCAACCACCAGCTGCAAAAGTTCTGTAACAGGGAGTTATCACCTCCTAGCTTGGAAGGTGGATGGTTTGACCTTCCCCTGTAACTCCCTCTTTGTGTACACGTACCCTCCTCTGCCCCTTATTCCCAAGGTTCTGTTCCAAATAAGAGAGGAGAGACCAAAGGCCATCCTCATTGCTCCAGATTGGCCCAGACAGCATTGATACCCCCTATTACGCAGCCTGACCTTACAGCCCCCACATCTGCTTCCCCTGATCTCAGACCTCTTGACTCAGGAGAGTGGGAATGTACTTCACCCAGACCTACAGAGACACTCAACTTTTCAGCATGGCTTGTACACTAAAAGCCAGCAAGGAGTCCCTGTTAAGCAAACTGGTCCTAGACATCACAGAGGCCAGAAGGCCCAGCACAAGAAAATCATGTGCAGGAAAATGGAAAAGATTCTGCACCTGGAAACGATCCAAAGGGGGCAGTACCTGCCAACCTTCCATCCTGCTCATCTTGGATTACCTAGCAGAGTTGCTTTATAGTGGCCTCTCTTGTCTATTAAAATTCATGCCTCGGCCTTTTTTTGCCCATTATGATTCAGACCCACCCCTCTTCTCTCATCCTTTGATTAAGCAATTCCTCAGAGGGGCTTCTAATATCAGACCTCCCAGAAGGCCTCTCATGCCACCCTGGGACCTGAATTAACTCTTAGAAAAACTAACCTTATCTTCTTTCGAACCTGCCACTTCTACAGAATTGAAATACCTCTCCTGGAAGACTGCCTTCCTACTAGTTATCACCTCAGCCAGAAGGGTTTCGGAACTTCAAACTGTCATGGCTGTCGAGCTCTTTATCATTTTCCATGCAGAGTCTCCCTGAGGACTAACCCTTCCTGTATGCCCAAGGTGGTATCTGATGCGACTCTTAGCCAGGCCATACACCTTCCCCCTTCTTTCCCAACCCTCAAAACAAGGCGGAAAGGATTCTACACTCTCAAGACGTGCACAGACAACTCCGATACTATCTGGACTGCACTAAGCAATTCAGAAAAACTGACCAACTACTTGTAAGCTTTGCCCCAGGGACAGAGGGGGGGGGGGGGGAGCCCATCTCCAAACAAACCATTTCCAAATGGATTTCACACTGTATCCATTTTTGCTACAAAGTACATGGGAAACCCACCCCTAAGTCTAAGCCTATCCTTTGTCATTCCACTAGGGGAACCTCCACATGTTCGTGTTTCACTGTTGAAGTCCTAACCAATGGGTTATCTGGCTCCTGGTAGCCCTAGATTGGCCAGAATACCAAAGGTAAGTAAAAATGACGTCAGCTGTTGGTTGTAAATGATGTCAGGGCGTCCGATACAAAAGTAGGCAGCTGACGTCTCTTCCTCGGTCTTCCTTGCCACGGAGCCCGAAGTTGAAGCATTTCTTGCACGAGTGCCGGTCGGCAGTTTAACTTTTTTGCTTCTGACTACAAAGATGAAGTCATCTACAACTAAGTACCCCATTGGGGATCCTCTTTTTTTTTTTTTTTTTTTGACTTAACGAATGTCAGAAAAGGTTAATTGCCTTACCTGTGGAAAGCAAATTCCACATAGAGATTTTCATTCCTATTGTATTATTTGTTTAGGCCTTGACCACGACGTTCCTAATTGTGATCTCTGTACTTTAATCTGTGTACTATTCGTCATCGGGCTAAGCTTTTAGCTAAGCATTTTGGAGTTTTCTTTAGTTTGTTGGTATGGCATCCGCTGGTCTTCAGGCTTCGGATATCCCCAAGAAACACAAGGATAAGGACAGCAACAGGCTTCTGAAGGTAGAGTCCTCGGATGATAAGTTGGTCGTCAGGTGGTAGTCAGTGAGGCACCTTTGCAGCCTGCAGATTTTCAATCGCAGGCCTCTGTTGAGACCATTTCAGAGGCCCCCAGGCCTCCGGCTTCCATTTTGCCTTCTGAACTTCCGCCTGTTGCCTCTTCAGCTGGATTCAGAGCCGCAAAACTTAATCTGGTGTCCGAGGCCTCTGTTCTTCGTTAAGACAGCAAGTTCATACCGACTACTTCAGCTGAAACTTTGCCGGGGTCCAGGCCTCCCGAGTCTTTTAGACTTGCAGGTAAATCTTCCAGTTGTTAGCCTGTGAAGAAACAGGCTCCAGTTTCCTCTCGTTCCTCTCATTCTCAAATGGTTAACATGGCCGATGACCTTTTGACTCTTATTAGGGGTTTACAGCCTCATCCTTTAAAAAGAGGTAGGGATTTCTCTCCTGAGGCTTTCTTTTTCAGGTTCTGGTACTTCTAGCATTTCTGTTGAAGAGGAAGTTTCTCAAGCTTTCTTTCCGTTTGAGGATTCAGACACAGAGGAGTCCATCCTTTCTGCTTCTCCTGCAGAAGATTTCTCTTTTGGTGATACTTTAAATACTCTCAGGGAACATTTTAAATGGGAAAGTCAGGATTACCCCCTTTCTAAGAAAAGGATTAGGAAGATGTTCATAGTGTTTCACTGTTGCAGTCATTACACTTGGGTTATCCTGCTGGCAGGCTACCCACAGTCGGCCTGAATTCCAAAGTCCTGGTCCGGCGTCGGTTGTTGTCGCCTCTTCCCTGACATCAGTGCGCCAGGGGTATGTAAGATGCAGCTGACACCATTTTCTTCAGTCTTTCTTGCTGCGCGATGCCCGAAGCAAAAGCAGTTTGCAAGTGCCGGTCGGCCGACTCCTGAGATTTTTGAATATGAATTTCAGATCCGAAGTCTTAATAAAGCAAAGTACCCCGGTGGGGAAACTTTCTTGCCCCAGACCGATGTCAGTAAAAGTTAACAATTGTATTTCTTGTTGGAAGCAAATACCTCATAAGGATTTTCATTCTTACTGTATTCCTTGCCTAGGCCCTGACCACAACGTTGCTAGATGTTCATCGTGTTACCCTGCTGCAGTCATCACACTTGGGTTATCCTGCCGTCAGGCGGTCCCACAGTTGGCCCGAATTCTAAAGTCTTCTCCAGCCTTGGTTGCTGTCGCTTCTTCCCTGACGTCACTGCGCCAAGGGTATTTAAGAGGCATCCAAGCCATTTTCTTCAGTCTTTCTTGCCGCACGGTGCCCGAAGCAGTTCGCAAGTGCCGGTCACCTGAGATTTTCGATTTGAATTTGTCTGAAGTCTTCAATAAAGCTAAGTACCCCGTTGGGGAACATTTTCTTGCCTTAGTCCGATGTCAGAAAAAGTTAACAATTGCATTTCTTGTGGGAATCAAATACCCCATAAGGACTTTCATTCCTGTTGTATTTCTTACCTAGGCCCAGACCATGACATCGCAGGTTGTCGGTTTTGCGCTAGGTTTAATAAACGTGCTATCAAACGCCGTTTTGATTTCGCACGGCATTACTTTGGTAGGAAATTTAATTATATCTTGCTGTTGAAGCAGCCGACGACCGCCATACATAAAAAAAAAAAAATGCAAGGATAAGGACAGGCTGCCTAGGAACAAGCCAGACTCCGAGGCCTCAGCTGGGCCTGTCGCCGGTTCTCCATTTCTCAGTGAGGTGCCTACGCAGCCCCTGACTACTGCAGAGCTGGAACCCCAGACAGCTGCAGATTCCCAAGCGGAGCCTACTAGGCCGATGCAGCCATCTACCGACACCGGAGCAGTAGACACCGGTGCAGTGGAAACCCCTTTGGTAGCAGAAGGTGTTTTCAGACAGACTACACTCACCATTAAATGTTATGCTAAGCTTAAAACTCTTTTAAAACCTAAGAAAACTGTACATCAGTCTACAGTTCAAGGCCCCATGCCTAAGAAACAGATGCTTAAGATGGCTGAAGATTTGATTACCCTTATCAGGGGTTCCTAACCCCCTCCTTAAGACCAAGACAAGAGGAGGATTATGCATCCTCTGAACAAGTTTCACTCTCCTCAGATTCCTCTGAGGAACAGGATTACACTTTTCCACCTTATGAAGACTCTGATGCTGAAGACTCTATTCTCTCAGCATCTCCCCCTGAAGACTACTCCTTTGGGGAAACTTTACATACCATGAGGGAACATTTCCACTGGGAAGGCCAGGATTACTCAGGTTCTAAGAAAAGGCTACGAGAGTTTCTTTTACTACCCCAGCACAGACCTCTTGCTATCCCTCCTGTTTTAGATATTGCGGATGATGTTTACTTGGAGTCTAGTTTAAATCCAGATTCTCTACCTGTTGCTCCAGCCAAACCAGACCGATACTACAGAGTACCTGACTCTCACAAATTCCTTTATAAAAGCCCTGTAGCTGACCCAGAAACAATTTCCCAGGGTCCTAAGGGAGCAAAAGCTTCTATGGCTAAACATCCTGTGCCCTCTGAAAGGGATTCCAGAGCCCTAGATAGATGGGGAATGAAAATATACACCTCAGCAACTCTGGCTATGAGAGCATTAAATTGCCAGTTCCACATGTTGAAATATCAGCAATTCCTAATGTCTCAGTTAAAACAAAAAAATGAGCACACATTCAGAACAGCCTGAATTCAAGGAAATGCAGGATCTGTTGCATGCAGCTGAACAGGTGGGCAAACATACTTTACAATGTGGATTTGATTCATTGGAAGCTTCCTGTAGAGCAGCTGTTACTGGCTCTGTCATACGTAGACATGCTTGGTTAAAAGAACAAACCCTCCCTGACCATGTTAAAGCAAAATTATTGGATGCACCTTTACAGCAAGATGTATTATTTGGTGTCAAAGCAGAAGAGGTTTTAAAGAAAATTGAAGATAAGGCAAAGTCTATGCAAACGGTCAAGGATTTTGTGCAGGTACAACCCCCTTGTTTCAGCAGAAATTGGCCAACAAAAAACTGGCCCTTTCCAACTTCAGACAGATCAGAGGGGTAAATACAGATGTCCAAGGGGCAGAGGTCAGTCACAGGGCCTGTACAAACCTCGCCAATGGGGTTCTGCTACCTAGAAAGGAGGAGAAGACAGGCCCCAAGCTAGCAGAAGACAAACACAATGACTCAATCCTCAAACTACCAAGCAAATCTCTCCTGGCAGCTCCCTTGGGAGGAAAACTAGCATTTTTTGCAGACAACTGGCACATAATCACAAAAGACAAATGTGTTCTAAACATTGTCTCTCAAGGATACAGATTCCACTTTCATACCTTACCAAGGATCAAAGGAATGCCAAACCTGCCACCAAATCAATGGGCAGAGGCACAAAAACAAATTACAGCTCTCATGGACATGAGAGCCATTTGACAGGTACCTACACAGGAGCAAGGACAAGGATTTTACTCAGGACTCTTCCTAGTCCCAAGAAAGGACAAAGCATGGAGACCCATTCTGGATCTTTCAATTCTGAACACCTATCTGCAAATACCAAAATTCAAGATGCTAACACTACAGCAGCTTCTTCCCGTGCTGCGCAAGAATGCTTGGCTAGTCACTTTGGATCTCAAGGAGGCATACCTGCATGTCCCTATCAGACAAAATTGCAGAAGATACCTCCGCTTTATTGCAGGTTCAATACATTATTAATTCTCTGCACTACCCTTTGGCTTATCTACTGCTCCCAGGGTCTTCACAAAATGCCTGGCACCAGTAATTGCATACTGCAGACAAAGAGGAATTCAAATATACCCATACCTGGACGACTGCCTTATTCAAGCAGAAAGCAAGGACTTTCTTTTAAAGCATCTGGCATTTGTCAAACACCTAAGTTGCCTAGGGTACACAGTAAACGAAAAGAAATCAAAACTAGTGCCCTCACAAAACATAATATTCCTGGGTGCCAGCTTGAATACAACGGCCCAGATGGCTTATCTCACGCCAGACAAATGACAGCTGATTCAATATTTCAAAATAATGGCAACAAAGACCCAACTCCCTGCAAGAAAAATTCTGCAGGCCTTGGGATTCATGGTATCTTGCATACTACTAATACCATTTGCAGAACTGCATATGAGGAAATTACAATGGTACCTGAAAAGTGTATGGTCTCAACACAGCCACAGCTTGGAAACAATACCACTCATTCCCTGCCTTCAACAGGAGTTTCTATGGTGGGCACAGGCATGTCACCTCAACAAGGGTCAGCCTTTCACCTTACCCACACCCAGGCAAACTGTGACAACAGATGCATCGGACTATGCCTGGGGAGCACACATGGCAGGGCAGTGCTTTCAGGGCAAATGGACTTCAGATCAGAGACATATGCATATCGATCAAAAAGAAATGCTAGCAGTAGAGAATGCCCCAACAGCTTTCAAGAACCTTCTGCACCCAGGACAATTAATAATAAAGACGGACAATACCACAGTAATGTGGTACATAAACAAGCAAGGGGGCACACATTCTTACCCTCTATGCAGGCAAGCAATGACCTTGTGGAACACTGCACTGTCTTACCAGGTTCAATTACAAGCACAATTCCTGCCAGGAAAGAAAAACACATTGGCAGACGACCTAAGCAGAAACCTCATGGATCCACACGAATGGAAACTAGATCTACGAGTATTTGCAATGATAGCTCAAAAATGGGGATGCCCAGACATAGATCTGTTTGCAAGCCCCCACAACCACCAACTTCAAAACTTTTGCACAAGGACCTTCCATCCATTAGCTTGGAAAGTGGACGCCCTCTCATTCAGTTGGAAAACATTAACAGTGTATGCCTTCCCTCCACTGCCTCTTCTAGCAAAGGTACTGCTGAAAGCCAGATTTGAGAGGCCACAAATGATACTCGTTGCACAAGACTGGCCACGCCAGCATTGGTACCCAATTTTAAGGAATATGGCCCACGGCCCACCATGGATTTTGCCACAAATTCCTCACCTGCTCACCCAGCGAGACCATTAGATTCTACACAGCCAGCTCAAGACTTTAAACCTGGCTGCATGGCAAATAACCTAAACAACCAGCCAACACCTTTATCCAAAGCTGTTATGGATGTCATTCTGGAGGCCAGGAGGCCCAGCACCAGGAAAACCTATTCAGACAAATGGAAAAGATTTTGTGCCTGGAACCAGGCTAAAGGCCTAAATCCCCTTGATCCAAACATCCCTCAGATTCTACAATATTTAACTGAGATGTTACACAAAGGACTTTCCTTTCATCTGTTAAGATCCATGCCTCAGCAATTTCAGCTCATTACAGCACGGATCCTCCTTTCTCACATCCACTCCTAAGGCAGTACCTCAGAGGGGCTAAGAACTTAACACCGCCAAGGAGAGCTCCAACACTTACTTGGGATCTCAACTTTGTTCTGGAAAAGCTTACACTGCCACCCTTTGAACCAGCTTTTTCAGCTGATTTAAAATTTCTTTCATAGAAAACTGCCCTACTTCTAGCAGTAACCTCAGCTAGAAGAGTTTGAGCTACAGGCACTAATGGCAGTGGAGCCTTTCCTCATTTTTCATCAAGACAGAGTCTCTCTACGAACTAACCCTTCCTTTATGCCAAAGGTGATATCCAGTGTGGCCCTAAACCAAACCATTCACTTGCCCACCTTCTTCCCAAATCCCCATAACAAAGGAGAGACTCCTGCACTCTCTGGACATTCACAGGCAATTACGTTACTACTTTGGTAAAACTAAGGCTCTCAGAAAAACTGACCAGCACTTTGTAGCCTATGCTACAGGATCACAAGGAAAAGCTATCTCAAAACAGACCATTTCTAAATGGATATGGCATTGCATACGTTTCTGCTACTCACATCATGGGAAACCAGTGCCTGCTAACATTAGGTCCCACTCCACCAGGGCTACAGCTACATCAGCAGCCTTTCTCAGGGGAGTGCCAACCAAGGATATTCTGGAAGCTGCAACTTGGAGTTCAGTGCACACCTTCACCAAACACCATCACCTACCTCTATACTCTAAGACTAGAGCTGGTTTTGCCACTGCAGTTTTGCAGGGCCTTCTAGCTTCTTCTAACCCTGTTTGACTCCACCTCCCATCCTTAGCTTTGGGATTCAACCCAAGTGTGATGACTGCAGCAGGGTAACATGATGAACATAGTACAGTTTTGTACCTACCATAAATGTAGATGTTAGTGTTCACCCTGCTGCAGTCCAGGTTACCCTCCCTCCATCCCCTCTGAAACAGCTGAACTTATCTCTACCACTCTATCCTATAACTACCTCTGTGGTGTATTTGCTTGTGCCTAAGGGTTTTGTTTTATTTTTATATAGCTATGTGTGTATGTATATGTGTGTGTGTGTATATATATATATATATATATATATATATATAGATATATATATATATATGTATGTATATGTATATGTATGTATATATATATATATATACATATATATATATATATATATATATATATATATATATATATATATATGTATTTTTGCCTACCTATTGGGGGCACCTGACATCTGGGGCAAGAAAAACTGAAGAAAATGGCATCGGATGCCCCTCGTATACCCGTGGTGCACTGACGTCAGGGAAGAAGCGACAGCAGCCGACGCCGGACCAAGGCTTTGGAATTCGGGCCGACTGCGGGACCGCCTGACAGCAGGATAAACCCAAGTGTGATGACTGCAGCAGGATGAAAACTCTAACATCTACATTTATGGTAGGTACAAAACTGTACTTTGTCGGTGTTGTGCTAGATTCAACCAACGCACTAAGTGTCTGTTCGATTTTGCTTTACATTACTTGGGCCGAAGGTTTAACTATATAATTCAGTCAGAACAACCGACGACCGGAGTCCATAAAAAGCGCAACGAAAAAGAAAGACAGGCATCCGAGGTCCAAAACTGACTAAGCCTCTTCTAGGCCAGTCGCCGGTTCACCGGTTTTCAGTGAGTCGCTTTCACAGCCCCTGACACCCGCTACCTGGGAGTCGCAGGCTGCCTCCGACTCCCACGTGGAGACAGCTAGGCCTCTGGAAACTCAAGGTATTGGACCTACGGAAACAATTCCCTCAGATGGGTCCGGAGCCGCTGAGCAGGCATCGGCTTCTGAGGGTGTTTTCAGGCCTACACAGCTTACTATCAAGAACACTTCAACAGCCAAGGCAAAGTCTAAAGCTGCTTTAAATTCAAAGAAACAAGTACAGCATTCACCTGGACAGTCATCCATGCCAAAGAAACAGATGCTCAAAATGGCCTATTACTAAAGATGGACAATACTACAGTTATGTGGTACATAAACAAGCAAGGGGGCACACATTCCTTACCCCCCTCTGCAGGCAAGCCATGACTGTGGAACACAGCACTGACCTATCAAGTACATCTGCAGGCACAGTTCCTGCCAGGAAAGAAATACTCTGGCAGACGAACTAAGCAGAAACCTCATGGACCCTCATGAGTGGAAACTAGATCCACAGGTCTTCAGTATGATAAGGAAATGGGGATGCCCAGACGTAGACCTTTTTGCCTCCCCTCACAACTGCCAACTACAGAGATTCTGCACAAGGACAAGTGAATGCTCTATCATTCAGCTGGAAAACCCTAACAGTTTATGCCTTTCCACCACTACCTCTCCTTCCCAAGCTACTCAAGTCAGACAAGAGAAGCCAAAAATGATTGCCCCAGACTGGCCACGCCAGCACTGGTACCCAATCCTAAAGAGCTTGTCTCAAGGCCCAGCCTGGACTTTACCTCAAATTCCTCATCTTCTGACTCAACAAAACAATCGGATCCTGCACAGCCATCTCAGAACCTTAAATCTGGCTGCGTGGCAAATAATATAGCCACTCGGAACACGCCTCTCTCTAAAGCTGTTATGGATGTTATTTTGGAAGCCAGGAGGACCAGCACCAGGAAATCTTATGCAGAAAAAATGGAAGAGATTTTGTGCTTGGAACCAGGCACAAGGACTTGAACCAGTTGTTCCAAATATTCCTCAAATTTTGCAATGCTTAACGGAGATGCTGGACAAAGGCCTATCCTTCTCATCAATTAAGATCCATGCCTCAGCCATTTCAGCTCATTACAATACGGAACCTCCTATTTTCTCTCATCCACTGCTAAGACAGTACCTCAGAGGGGCAAAAAACATAAGCCCCCCAAGGAGAGCACCGATACCTACATGGGACCTCAACTTTGTTTTGGAAAAGCTCACACTGCCTCCTTTTGAGCCAGCCAATACAGCTGATGTACATTTCTTACCATGGAAAACTGCTTTATTCCTAGCAATAACTTCAGCAAGAAGAGTCTCAGAGTTACAGGCATTAATGGCAGTGGAACCTTTTATCATTTTTCATCCGGACAGGGTTTCTCTAAGGACAAACACAACATTTATGCCAAAGGTAGTATCCAGTGTAGCTCTTAACCAAACCATTCATTTGCCAACATTTTATCCAAATCCGCAGAATAAAGGGGAGAGACTTCTGCACTCTTTGGACATACACAGGCAGCTATGCTTCTACTTGGACAAAACAAAAGCTTTCAGAAAAACTGAGCAGCTGTTTGTAGCATATGCTGTAGGACCACAAGGAAAGGCTATCTCAAAGCAGACTATTTCAAAATGGATAGGACACTGTATTCGTTTCTGCTATGCACAGCATGGTAAGTCAGTGCCTAAGAATATTAGGCCACATTCTACCAGGGCAGCAGCCACTTCAGCAACCTTTCTCATAGGAGTACCAACCAAGGATATTTTGGAGGCTGCAACTTGGAGTTCAGTACACACCTTTACCAAGCATTATCACTTACCTCTATTCTAAATCCAGAGCAGGCTTTGCCACTGCAGGGCCTCATAGCCACTCCTAATCCAATTTAGACCCAGCCGCCCTAACTCAGCTTTGGGATTCAACCCAAGTGTAATGACTGCACCAGTGAAACATGTTGAACATAGTACAGTTGTGTACCTACCATAAGTGTAGATGTTAGAGTGTATTCACTGTTGCAGTCCAGGTTACCCACCCTCCATCCCCCTTTCTTTGCTGGGACTTATCTATACTTCTCCATCCTATACAACCTATGTGGTGTATTTGCTTGTAGAGGAAGGTATTGTTTTTATTTTTAGTGTATGGTTTTGTAAGCAATATGTATTGCCTCCCTTCTTGGGGGGGGCACCTGACATCTGGGGAAAGAAAAACTGAAGAAAATGGCGTCGGCTGCATCTTGTTATACCCCTGGCGCACTGATGTCAGGGAAGAAGCGACAACCGACGCCGGACCAAGTCTTTGGAACTCGGGCCGACTGCGGATTGCCTGCCAGCAGGATAACCCAATTGTAATGACTGCAACAGTGAATACACTCTCTAACATCTACATTTATGGTAGGTATGCAACTGTACTTTGTGTTTCACTGTTGAAGTCATCACATTTGGGTTATCTGTCTGCAGGTAGCCCTCAGCCGGCCTGAATACCATAGTCTTGGATTCCTGTGTTGGATGCTGTCTTCCATGACGTCAGGTCGTCAGGGGTATAAAACATGCAGCCGACACCATTACATCAGTCTTTCTTGCCGTGTGGTGCCCGAAGCAGAAGCAGTTCGCAAGTGCCGGTCGGCAGACTCCTGAAATTTTCTTTTTAGAGTTTCAGAATCTAAGTCTTCAAAAAAGATAAGTACCCCGTTGGGGATCTTTTTTCTTGTTCCAACCGATGTCAGGAAAAGTTAACAGTTGTCTTACCTGTGGAAAGCAAATACCTCAAAGATTTTCATTCGTACTGCATTCCTTCCTTAAGCCCAGACCATGTCCCTCGCTGTCGGTTTTGTGCCTTGTTCAACCCTTGAACTGCTCGTCATTGGGCTTTCTTTGCAGCAAATTATTTTGGTACTCTGCAGCAGTACTCCAAAATGGCTTCATTAAGCCATCCGACTAACGATCTTTCGAAAAAAACATAAAGATAAAGACAGAGACAAACTGCATAGGTCCAAAACTGCTGACTACACTTCCGTTAAGCTAGTCGCCAGTCCGGCAGTACTCAGTGAGGTGCTTTCGCAAGCCCCTGATACCCGCTACCTCAGATTCGCAGGCCTCTATTGAGACCCATTAGGAGTCCTGTATGCCGTGAGATGCTTTATCGACTATGGAACCTGTGGATATCTCTACCTTGGATGGGACCGGAGCCGCTGTGCAGGCACCGGCTTCTAAGGGTGTATTCAGGCCTACATACTTGCATTTTAAACTAACGCCATTTTCTTCATTCAGGCCTAAAACCCGATCAACGCCTAGAAAACCGACATCCAAAACGCATGCTCAGGCCCATATGCCTAAAAAACAAATGCTTAGAATGACCGAAGACCTTATTACCTTAATTAGCAGAAGCCAACCTTCCCCTCTAAGAGTCCTAGAACTTATTTTCCTTCTGATCAGGAATCTGATATTTCTGTTAATTCTGATGACCAGGATTTGTCCTTATCTACCTATGAGGATTCTGATGCAGAGGATTCCATTCCCTCTGCTTCCCCTCCAGAAGATTTTTCTTTTGGTGAAACCTTGCACACTCTTAGGGAACATTTCCGCTGGGAAAGCCAAGATTACTCGACTCCAAAAAGAGGCTTAGGGAATTCTTACTTCATCCTCAACACAGGCCTTTAGCTATCCCTCCTGTTCTGAACATTGTAGATGAAACTTTCGTGGAATCTTGCCTTTCCCCAGACACTATACCTCCAGCTCCCAGAAAACCTGACCGGTATTAGAGTACCTGACGCTCACAAGTTCCTGTTCAAGAATCCTACTGTGGATCCAGAGACCATTTCCCAAGGACCAAAAGGCATTAAAGCTACTGCTGCCAAAAATCCTACCCCTTCTGATAAGAGATTCTAGAGCCTTGGACAGATGGGATATACACTTCTGCTACTTTGGCCATTAGGGCTTTAAATTTCCAATTTCATATGTTAAAGTACCAGCAGCATATTATGGGACTACTTAAACAGAAAATTATGTTGATTCCTGACTGTGCTGAACAGAAAGAATTACAGGATTTAATGCATTCTGCAGAACAAGTTGGTAAACATACTTTGCAATGTGGTTTTGACTCTTTAGAAGCATCTTGCAGGGTTGCTGTCACTGGGTCTTCACTTAGAAGGCATGCTTGACTTAAGGAGCAAAACTTGCCAGATCATGTTAAAGCTAAATTACTGGATGCTCCCTTAAACCAGGTCCGCCTGTTTGGCAACAAAGCAGAAGTCATTCTTAAAAAGATGGAGAAAAAAGCTAAATCTATGTATACTGTTAAAGATTTCCTCCAAGTACAGCCTCCCAGATTTAGTAGGCATTGGCCTTCAAAGAATTGGTCCTTTCCAGTCTCTTCCATGCATTCTCATTCCAAACCCAGGAACAGCAGACCACCCATGTTTACAGTCTCAGGTTGCGCACAGGCTTAAGCAGTGGGGGGGCTCCCACTTGAAAGCAGGGAGTAGTAAGCCACTCCACAATGGAAAAATGGTACAAGGACTTAACGTTAGACCTTCCAAGCCTTGCTCAACTGCCTGCTCCCTTAGGAGGAAAACTTGCCATGCATGCAAAAAACTGGGAACTCATTACCCAGGAGAAATGGGTTTTAAATATAGTTTCCCAAGGATACAGATTCCACTTCCACACCCTACCAACCTCAAACAGTTGGCCAGACCTACCCCCAAATCAGTGGGCGGAGGCCCAACAGCAGGTTCTCTCTTTTCTGATTATCAGGGCTATTCAACCTGTCCTAGCAGAACAAAGGGGCAAGGGTTTTATTCAAGACTTTTCCTGGTACCCAGAAAACGCTCTTGGCGTCCTATCCTGGACCTCTATATTCTAAACACCTTCCTGGTAATCCCAAAATTCGAAATGCTAACACTTCAACAGTTGCTTCCTATGCTAGGCAAAGATGCCTGGTTGGCAACCTTAGACTTGAAGGAAGCTTACCTGCACATTCCAATAAGGGAATCTTGCAGGAAATACCTACGCTTCAGGGCAGGCTCCGTGCACCATCAGTTCCCTGCACTTCCCTTTGCTTATCAACTGCACCCAGGGTATTCACAAAGTGTCTAGCTCCAGCCATTGTATTTTGCAGGCAGAGAAATATTCAAATAGACCCATACTTGGATGATTGTCTGATTCAGGCAGAAAGCCAGGAGTTACTATTATAACATCTGGCATTCGTAAAGAATTTTCTAACTCGCTGGGGTACACCATAAAAGAAAAGAAATGTCACCTAGTACCCTGCCAGCAGATTGTATTCCTGGGAGCAAGCTTGAACACAACTTCCCAGGTGGCTTTCCTCACTCCAGAGAAACAAGTTTATTTGACAACCTACTTCAAACTTTTGGCCACAAAGCCCCAGCTATCTGCAAGGAAAATGCGGCAAGCCCTGGGGTTCATGGCCTCTTGCATTCTTCTAATTCCATATGCAAGACTGCTTATGAGGAAACTACAATGGTATCTAAAAAGCCTATGGAGTCAACATTCTCAGAACCTGGAATCCGTTATTTCTATCCTTCCTTGTATAAAGACAGTACCTTTGATGGGCAGAGGCCTGCTACCACAACAAGGGTCTCCTTTTCACTCTACCCCCTGCCGTCCAAACCCTAACAGATGCATCAGACTATGCATGAGGGGTTCACTTGGCAGGGCAGTGCATTCAGGGCAAATGGAACCCGAGACAGATGCACCTGCATATCAGCCAAAAAGAAATGTTAGCTGTACAAAATTCCCTGACAGCCTTCAAAGACCGCATCCTTCCAGGACAATTATTGGTAAAGACAGACAACACCACTGTTATGTGGTACATAAGCAAGGGGGGAACCCACTCGTACCCTCTGCAGACTAGCCATGGCTCTGTGGAACACAGCCTTGAGCTACCAAGTGCACCTACAAGCTCAATTCCTGCCAGGCAAGCTAAATTCACTGGCAGATGACCTAGTTAGAAATCTCATGGACCCACATGAATGGAAACTGGAACCAAAAATAGTCAACCTCTTGAACAAAAGGGGGGGGGGGACTCCAGAAGTAGACCCGTTTCCTTCCCCTCAGAACTACCAATTGGGCAAATTCTGCACAAGGACTTCCCACAGTCAAGCTTGGAAAGTGGATGACTTGTCCTTTACCTGGGGAAGCCCCTCTGTTTATGCCTTTCCTCCTCTCTAAGGTTTTGCTAAAGGTCAAACAGGACAAGCTAAGGACAATACTGATTGCACCAGACTGGCCACGCCAGCACTGATGCCCTTCTTTGGCAGTATGACACTGCTGGAACCATGGCACCTGCCTCAGACACCTTCCCTGCTGTCCCAGCATGCGTTCCAGATTCTGCACCCTCCGCTTCAAACCCTGAACCTTGCAGCCTGGCTAATTCCGTGAGCTCTCCAGTAGCATCCCTCAGTATGCAGGTGCTAAAGGTCATTCTGGAAGCAAGGAGATATAGTACTAGAAAGTTATATATTGAAAAGTGGAAAAGATACTGTTCCTGGAGCCAGACCCAGGGTATGGGCACTAGGGTGCCCACTTTACCTCATATTCTTCAGTACTTAACAGAAATGCTCCAGAAGTGCCTATCCTTCTTGTCTATTAAGATTCATGCCTCTGCAATTTCAGCACATTATAACACTGAACCACCCCTCTTCTCTCACCCCTGTTAAAAAAAAGTCCTCAGAGGAGCTAAAAATTCAAGACCCCCAGGCGAGCCCCTTCTCCAGCCTGAGACCTTAACTTTGTATTGGAAAAGCTCACTCTCCCTCCATCTGAACCAGCTGCAACTGCAGAGTTGAAATTCCTTTCTTGGAAAACCGCCTTCCTTCTAGCTGTCACTTCAGCAAGAAGAGTGTCTGAATTACATTCCCTCATCTCAGTGGAGCCCTTCATTATCTTCCATGCAGACAGGGTTTCCCTCAGGACCAATCCTTCCCTTATGACCAAGGTGGTGTCTAGTGTGGCCCTAAATCAGTCCATTTCATTTGCCTACTTTTTTCCCTAATCCACAAAACAAAGGAGAACGAATTCTGCACTCTTTAGACGTGCACAGACGACTTAGATTTTATCTGGACAGGACTAAGCCTCTCGTAAGAATCTGAACAGCTGCTAGTTGGCTTTGCTGCAGAGGCAGAGGGGCAGGTCATTTCAAAGCAAACAATTTCTGGATAGCCCGTTGCATTAATTTCTGCTATAACCACCATTTAAAACCTCCCCCACATGGGAATAAGATCACATTCCACCAGGGCTGCATCTACCTCTACACCCTTTCTCAGAGGGGTCCCTACTAAGGGACATCCTAGAAGCTGCTTACCTGGAGCTGTGTTCATACCTTCACCAAGCATTACCCACATGCCTTTTTTTTTTCTAAATCGTGAGCTGGTTTTGCCACTGCAGTGTTGCAGGGCTTAATAGCTGGTCCTAATCCTCTCCACCTTCCTCCTCCCTTCCTTAGCTTTGAGAATCTACCCAAATGTAATGACTGCAACAGTGAAACACGAAGAACATAGTACAGTTGTGTACACTTAACATAAATGTAGATGTTAGAGTGTATGCATTGTTGCAGTCCTGGTTTAACCCTCCCTTCAGCCCCCCTGACTTCTCTTGGCTTTACCTTTCCTTTTTGTTTGGTGTATTTGAACATTCTGGTGTATTTGTTTTGTTGGAGGTGTAACATAACATATTATTGCTTCCCATTATGGGGGCACCTGACATCTGGGACAAGAAAAACTGATGTAATGGCATTGGCTGCATGTTTCATACCCCCTGGCAACCTGATGTCATGGAAGAAGAGAGCATCCGACGCAGAAATGCAAGACTCTGGTAATCAGACATGCTGAAGGCTACCTGCAGGCAGACAACACAAATGTAATGACTGCAACAGTGAATACACTCAAACATTTGCATTTATGGTATGTGTACACAACTGTGCTTTATCTGGCCCCCAGTAGCCCTCAGACAGCCAAAATATCAAAGGTAAATAAAAATGACTGTTGTAAAGGACGTCAGGGCGTGCGATACAAAAGGTGGCAGCCAACGTCACTTCAGTCTTCCTTGCCACGGAGCCCGAAGCAGAAGCTTTTAATTGCACGAGTGCCGGTCGGCAGTTTACCTTTCTTGGTTTCCGACTACAAGAGTTGAAGTCCACTACAACTAAGTACCCTGTTGGGATCCTGTTTTCTTGCCTTAACAAATGTCAGAAAAAGTTAATATATGCCTTCCCTGTGGAAAGCAGATTCCCCATAGAGATTTTCATTCTTATTGCATTATTTGTTTAGGCCTTGACCACGACTTTCCCCAAGTGTGATGTTTGTGCCCCCTTTAATCCGCGTACTATCCGTCGTCGGTCTAAGATTTTGGCTAGGCATTTTGGAGTTTTGCCTAAGCTCATTGATATGGCGTCTGCCGGTGTTCAGGCTTCGGATGTTCTGAAGAAACGTAAGGATAGGGGCTGCGACAGGCCTCAGCTATGTCCTCAGATGAGGTTGTTGGTAGTCAGGTGGTAGCCAGTGAGACACCTTTGCAGTCAGTAGATATACAACCGCAGGCCTTGATTGAGTCAGAGTCCCCTTAGCTTTTCGGCTTCTGTTTTTCCAACCGACCTGTCGCCAGTTGCCTCTTCTGCTGGAGCTGCTAAGCTGACTCCGGTGTCCGAGGCCTCCGTTTTGCGTTCTGACAGCAAACTTCTTCCTTCCTCTGCTACTACGGTTGCCAGGCCTCCCGAATCCTTCAGGCTTGCAGGTAAATCTTCCATTCCTAAGCCTGTGAAAAGGCAGGCTCCAGCTTCTTCTCAATCCCAGATGGTTAAAATGGCTAATGATTTGTTGACTCTTATTAGGGGTTCTCAGACTCCTCCTCTTAAAAGGAGTAGGGATGTTTCTCCTGAGGTTTTGTCTTGCTCGGGTTCTGATTCTTCCAGCATTTCTGCTGATGAAGAGGAATTTTCTCAGGCTTTTTCTCCCGTTGAGGATTCTGATGCAGAGGAGTGCATCCCTTCGGCCTCTCCTCCAGGGGATTTCTTGTTTGGTAATACTTTAAATACCCTCATAGAACATTTTAAATGGGAAAGTCAGGATTATCTAAAATCCAAGAAAGGGATTAGGGAGTTTCTGGATTTATCTCAGCATACGCCTGTTGCTATTCTCCCTGTGTTGGAAGTTGTTGATGTTTTTCTGGAAAATTCCTAGTCTCCAAATTCGGTTCCTCATGCTCCCAGGAAACCTGACAGGTACTACAGAGTCCCTGATTCTCATCTGTTTCTTTTCAGGAATCCGTTAGCAGATCCAGAGGTTATTTCTCAAGGCCCTGAAGGAGTTAAGGCCACTGTTGCTAGGAATCATGATGTTCTTCGTGTTTCACTGTTGCGGTCATTACATTTGGGTTATCTGATTGCAGGTAGCCCTCAGTAGGCCTGATTAACAGTCTTGGGTCCTGCGTCG
>NC_056746.1:110873607-110901107 GCF_019279795.1 Protopterus annectens | reverse complement strand
AAGCCTGGCTCTCCCTCACTTTAGACAAATGGGTACAGTCGGTTATATCCGAGGGTTACAAAATTCCCTTTATCCAAACCCCAACTCAACAAAAGGGAACCCTTACAGACGTTCCACCCAGTGTAAGGGAACAAGCAGTGCTAGAAATATCAAAACTACTAGCAAAAAGAGCCATCCAGCCAGTCCCAGCAGACCGTTTAGGATCCGGAGTCTACTCAAAGTTCTTTTTGGTACCAAAAAAAAACGTGACTGGAGACCAATATTAGATCTCAGCAAACTAAACAAGTTTGTAAAAAGGACAAGATTCCGGATGGTCACGCTACAGTCCATTCTACCCTTTCTGGGCAAGGACAATTGGATGTGCTCCGTGGACCTTCAGGACGCGTACTATCACATCAAAATTCACAGGCACTCCAGAAGGTTTCTCAGCTTTCGGCTGGGAGCCAGTCACTACCAATTCAGAGCCCTGCCCTTTGGTCTCACTACAGCCCCCAGTGTGTTCACCAAATGTATGGCAGCGGTTACGGCCCACCTGAGGCGTCAAGGTTTCCAGGTGTTTCCATATCTAGACGACTGGCTCCTCACCGCCACCACCAGGCATCAACTTCTTCAGGCCAGAGATTACACCATTCACATTTGCAGAGGGCTAGGAATTTGTATAAATTTTGAAAAGTCTGCCTTGTCAATCTATTACCTTTATAGGCGCCAACTTGGACACTGTGCAGCTCTCAGCAAAGTTAACAGATCAAAGGGTCTTAGATATTCAAGGCCATGTCCATGTTCTGCTTCAGAGCGACAGAATTCAGGCCAGGTGTGTCCTGAAAGTATTGGGACTCATGGCGGCTGCCATCACACTTCTTCCTCTTGCCCGCTTTTACGTGCTTCTTCTACAGTGGATGCTTTAAGCCCAGTGGTCTTTCCAACAACTCCCTATGCACCACAAGATCATAACTCCAATTTGCAAAAATCATCTGTCTTGGTGGATGTTGTCCCCTCAAGTCCATCAAGGCAGACCCTTTATTCCTACCTCCCCGGTCGCCACGGTCACATCGGACGCCTCCCTGATCGGGGGGGGCTTTTTCAGGGCAGGACAGTCCATGGCACATGGCAACCTTTCGAATGTCACCTTCACATAAATGTCCTGGAGATGAGAGCAGTGCTTTTGACTTTGCAAGCTCTCCACGACACTCTTCCCCTGGGGACTATTGCAATCCGAACGGACAGTATGTCCGTAGTGTGGTATATCAACAAGCAGGGCGGAACAAAGTCCTATCCCCTGTGTCGAGAAGTACTCAGACTTTGGCAATGGGCGATCTCTTCTCAGCGGTTTCTGATAACGCATATCCCCGGGAAGTCCAACATCATAGCGGACAGGTTGAGCAGAGCTATTCTCATGCCACAAGAGTGGTCTCAAACAATCTGTGACGGAAGAGATTTTTCAGAAGTGGGGCCTTCCTTGCTGCGATCTTTTTGCTACACCTCAAAACAGCAAATGCCCCGACTTCTTCACCCTCTTCCCCCTTCCAGGCCATCCCCCCAGAGACGCTCTAGTCCACGATTGGCCTCGGGGACTTCTTTACGCCTTTCCACCCCTTCCGTTAATATCACAGGTAATTCAGAAAGCAACAGCCTTGAGAGCCAAGATGATTCTCATTGCTCCTTATTGGCCTCGACAGATATGGTTTCTGTTCCTGCATCGTTATCTCTTGGAGCAGCCTTGGCATCTGGATCCAGTGCCAGATCTTTTGGCCCATCAGTCGGGGCAGCTGCACCAATCCCTCCATTCTCTCAACGTCACTGCTTGGTTGCTCCACTTCCGTCCCTAGCCAGGCTTCCTATGATTTCAAATCCCGTCCGGGATATTATAGTAGCTTCCCTTAAATCTTCCACCAGAAGGATCTACACTAGTAAATGGCAAAGTTTTCCCTTCTGGGCAAAGGCTAGAAATCTAGATCTGTTCACTGCTCCAATTCCCTCAGTCTTGGATTTCCTAGCTGAAAATTTTCATTCAGTATCTTCATTCTCCACAGTAAAAGTTCAGTAGGCAGCCATTTCAAATTTTCACATAGGCCTGTCGGACTGCAGCATCATGTTCCCATAAGCTTTGCAAAGCATTCCTTAGAGGTGTCTTTTTACTCAAACCCCCGATCAAAGATCCTCCACCACAGTGGGATCTAAACTTAGTTTTAACATCCTTGATTCTACCTCCCTTTGAACCTGTGGCTTCCTGTTCATTGAAATTACTTTCCTGGAAAACACTCTTCCTGGTCGCTGTTACATCTGCTAGGAGCATAACTGAACTTCATGCCCTCTGCATTCGTCCTCCTTACTTATTCTTCCATAAAGACAGAATTTCTCTAAGAACGAACCCCTCTTTCATACCCAAGGTGGCTTCGCAGACAAATTTAAATCAGTCAATTGACCTCCCAGTTTTCTTCCCTAATTATTCGAACAGGCGGAGCAAAAACCACATTGTCTGGACGTTCATAGTCAGCTCCGATATTATTTGGACAGAACTAAACAAATCAGGAAATCTGATCAACTCTTTTTATCTTATGCAGAAAATAGGAAAGGCTTTCCAGTATCCAAGGTAACCCTGTCTAGGTGGCTCTCTTCCCTGATCACGTATACTTACCAACTCAGAGGTAAAGAATTGCCTTCTAGGCCAAGAGCCCACTCAACCAGGGCGCTAGCCACATCAACAGCCTTTCAAGCTAGACTACCAATAGACACTATTTGTGCAGCAGCCACATGGGCTTCTCCTCATACCTTTGTTTCGCATTACAAATTGGACATGGCCTCCAGAAACAGGGCAAATTTTGGTTCCACCGTTCTCAAGAGTTTGTTCCAATGAGCCACCCAGGATGAAGGTGCTAGGGACGCGGTCCCATCCAGCAAGAATGAAGGCGAGATTGACAACTTAACATTGAGAAGTTATGTACCTACCATAACGTTCCATGTTAGTTGTCTTCTCTCGCCTTCTTTCTTGCGTCCCGCCCACCATCTCCAAAGCCTGAACAGACCGAGAATATTTCCCCTTCTTTGAAGGGTCCTGATCTTGCACTTTCAGCCAAATAGCTTGTCCTAGGGTAACTACAGCTTAGATAGCGATCGTTTCGTTGTTCTCCTTTTTCCACCTCCTCTCCAGTTGGAGGACTATATTGCCTAATGTTTCAGCTACCAAACGAGATCTGGGTAGTTATCGCCTAGCATCATGGGATATAGGGTTGCCTCGAGCCGGTAAAATGAGCTCTCTAGCTTTAGTAAGTGGCCGAGTCGGAGCCGAGGTTCGGCTCCGAACCCATCCAGCAAGAAAGAAGGCGAGAGAAGACAACTAACATGGAACGTTATGGTAGGTACATAACTTCTCATTTACTCTGACCAAGATATTTACCCTGATCTACCAGTGAGGATTCTGATGCTGAGGAGACTATTCCCTCTGCTTCCACCTCAGAGGGATTTCTCTTTTGGTGAAACCTGGCATACTCTCAGGGAGCTTTTTTGTTTGGAAAGTCAGGATTTTTCTGATTCTAAAAAGATGATTGGGGATTTCTTACTTCTGCCCCAGCACAGGCCTTTAACTATATCTCCTGTACTGGACATTGTTGATGCCTTTTCAGAATCTAGCATGGCCACTGACTCTTTACCTCCTGTTTCCAGAAAACCTGATGGATATTTACAGGGTTCCTGACTCTCAAGTTCCTTTTCAAAAATCCTTCTGCGGATCCTGAAACCATTTCACAGGGACCCAAGGGCATTAAAGCTACTACTGCCAAATATCCTACCCCCTCTGATAGAGACTTCAAGGAGCTGGATAGATGGGGTAAGAAGGTGTACCCATGTTCTTCGTGTTTCACTGTTGCAGTCCATACATTTGGGTAGTCTGCTGGCAGGTTGCCCTCAGTCGGCCTGATTAACAAAGTCTTGGGTCCTGTGTTGGTTGCTGGCCCATCCTCAATGACGTCAGGTCGCCTGGGGTATAAAACATGCAGCCGACGCCATTACATCGGTCTTTCTTGCCGCACGGTAGCCAAAGCAGATTGCAAGTGCCATTCGGCCGACTCCTGAAATTTTCTTTTTCGAGTTTCAGGAATGAAGTCTTCGACTAAAAAGCTAAGTACCCCATTAGGGAAACTTTTTCTTGCTCCTTACCGATGTCCGTAAAAGTTAATAATTCCATTACTTGTGGGAAGCAAATACCTCAAGGATTTTCATTTGTACTGTATTCCTTGCCCAGGCCCTGACCACAATGTGCGTTGCTGTTGTTGGATTTGTGCTAAATTTAATCAACGCACTATTAAATGTCGGTATATTTTTGCTTCTAAATATTTTGGCTCGAGATTTAACTATCCAGAAATGTCCGTTAGCAATCTGACTACCGGAACACCTAAAAAAAGCAAAGAAAAAGACCGACCGTCGAGGTCCAAAACCGACGACTTAAGCTTCTCCTAAGCCAGTCGCCGGTACACAGTGAGGTGCTTTCGCAGCCCCTGATACCCGCTACTTTTGATTTGCAGGCCTCTACTGAGACCCATTCGGAGTCCGGTATGCCGTGAGATGCTTTAAGTTTTGAACCCGCGGATGTCTCTACCTTGGTCTGTTCCGGTGCCGCTGAGCAGGCACTGGCTTCCTAGGGTGTTTTTAGGCCTAAATATTTGTAAATTAAACCGATGCCATCTTCAAAACTAAGACCAAAAACAACTACTGTGTCTAAAAAAACGAAACTTGGGCCACATGTACAGGCCCCAATGCCTAAAAAACAAATGATCAAAATAGCTGAGGATTTAATTACCTTGATCAGGGGTACCCATCCCCCTTCTGCTAAGAGACCTAGGCAAGGCACTGACTATGGATCTTCAGATCAGGTTTCTATTTCTTCTGATTCCTCTTCTGATCAGGAATGATCTATTCCCACTTAAGGGGACTCTGATGCAGACGATTCCATCCCTTCTGTTTCTCCTCCTGAGGATTTTTCTTTTGGAGAAACTTTGCATACCTTAAGGGAACACTTTCATTGGGAGAGTCAGGATTTCTCAGAATATAAAAAGAGACTTTGGGATTTCCTTCTTCCTCCGCATAGGCCTTTGGCTTGACATTGCTGATGTTTTCTCACAGTCCAGTATGACTCCTGATTCCCCACCTCCGGCTTCTAGTAAGCCTGACAGATATTACAGGGTTCCTGACTCCCATAAATTCCTCTTTAAAAACCCTACTGCTGACCCTGAAACCATTTTTCAGGGTCCCAAGGGCGTTAAGGCTTCTACTGCTAAAAATCCTACCCCTTCTGATAAAGAATCCAGGGCGCTGGATAGATGGGGTAAAGGTTTATGCGTCTGCAACCTTGGCAATCAGCACTTTAAATAGTCAATTTCATATGCTTAAATATCAACAACATGTCATGGGTTTACTTAAACAGAAAATGATGTTTATTTCTGACTGTGTGGAATATAGAGTTGCAGGATTTACTGCATTCAGCTGAACAAGTTGGGAAACATACTTTGCAATGTGGTTGATTCCTTGGAGGCCTCTTGCAGGGCTGCTGTAACCGGATCTGTGATAAGGCATACTTGGCTCAAGGAGCAAAATCTGCCTGACCCATGTTAAAGCAAAATTGTTGGATGCTCCTTTACCACAAGACAGTCTATTTGGTAATAAGGCTGAAGAAGTTTTGAAAAAGGAAGATAAAGCTAAATCTATGCAAACTGTAAAAGATTTCCTACAAGTGTAGCCACCCAGGTTCAGTAGGCACTGGCCTAAGAACTAGTCCTTTCCAGTACCCACTAGAGCCGCTTAGGTCAAACCCAGATATTCCAAAGGCTGCATGTTTCAGTCGCAAGGAACTTATAGAACAAAGCAATGGGGTGCCTCCACATCCAAATCTGGAAGTAACAAGGCACCTTCCTATGGAAAACAGTCTCAAGGACTTTCTACTGCAATCACAAAGCACTTATCTTTTGGCCGCCCCTTTGGGGGGAAAACTGGCACTTCATGCACGAAACTGTCAACTGATTACCCAGGACAAATGGGTTTTAAATGTAGTATCCCAAGGATACAGATTTCATTTCCACACGTTGCCAATCCCAAACGGATGGCCAGATCTGCCTCCAAATCAGTGGTCAGAGGCCCAGAAACAAGTTATGTCCCCCATAAATATGGGGGCTATTCAACCAGTACCAGAAAAGGAAAAGGGACAAGGTTTTTATTCAAGACTTTTCCTGGTACCCAGAAAAGACAAATCATGGCGTCCAATTCTGGACTTATCCATTCTAAATACATTTCTGGACATTCCAAAATTCAAGATGCTGACTCTCCCAACAGTTACTGTCTATGTTAGGCAGGGATGCCTGGTTGGTAACTCTAGACTTGAGGCTTACCTGCATATCCCAATCAAGGAATCTTGCAGAAGATACCTCCGCTTCAAAGGCTATTTGCATTACCAGATGTTCTTCGTGTTTCAATGTAGCAGTCATTACATTTGGGTAATCTGCTGGCAGGTTGCCCTCAGTCGGCCTAAATTCCAAAGTCTTGGGTCCTGCATCGGTTGCTGTCTCCTCTTCCATGACGTCAGGGGGTATAAAACATGCTGCCAGCGCCATTTTCTTTAGTCTTTTTTGCCATGCTGTGCACGAAGCAGAAGCATTTCGCAAGTGCCGGTCGGCCGACTACTAAAATATTCGAGTTAGAGTCTCAGAACCAAAGTCTTCACTAAAGCTAAATACCCAGTTGGGGAAACTTTTTTCTTGCTCTTTACAGATGTCAGAAAAATCTAATTGTATTACTTGTGAGAAGCAAATACCTCATAAGGATTTCCATTTATACTGTATTCCATGCCTAGGCCCTGATCACAACGTGCCTGGCTGTCGGGTTTGTGCTAGATTTAATCAACGCACTATTAAGTGTTAGTATATTTTTGCATCAAAGTATTTAGGAAACAGATTTAACTACCCAGAAATGTCGTCTGATAGCAATCCGACTACCGGAGTACATAAACTCAAAGAAAAGGACAGAGAAAGGCAGTCTAGATCCAAAACCGAAGAAGCTTCTCCTAAGCCAGTCGCCGGTACTCTGTGAGATGCTTTTGCAGCCCCTGATACCCGCTACCTTCGATTCGCAGGCCTCTACTGACACTCACGTGGAGTCAGGCATGTCGCAAGATACTCAAGGTATTGGACCGACGGATGTGTCTCCTTCGGATTGGTCGAGAGCCGCTGAGCAAGCACCGGCTTCTGAGGGTGTATTCAGACCTCAATATTTGTGTATCAAACTGACAGCTGCAAAACCAAAGACAAAAGCAACTTCTAAAACTAAAAAAAATAGACGCATGAGCCACATGCACAGGCCTCCTATGCCTAAAAAACAGATAAAAATGTCTGAAGACCTCATTACCTTGATCAGGGGTACTCATCCCCCTCCAGATAAGAGGCCTAGGCAAGACACTGATTATGAATCTTCAGATCAGGTTTCTATTTCTTCTGATCAGGAATTATCTATTCCTCCCTGTGAGGATTCTGATGAAGAGGAGTCTATACCATCTGCATCTCCTCCTGAGGATTATTCATTTGGAGAAACCTTGCATACTTTGAGGGAGCATTTTCACTGGGAGAGTCGAGACTACTCGGAATCAAAAAGGGATTTCCTTCTCCCTCATCACAGGCCTTTAGCCATTGTGGATGTGTTTTCTGAGTCGAGCTTGACCCCTGACTCCTTATCTCTGGCTCCCAGTAAGCCTGACAGATATTACAGGGTCCCTGACTCACATAAATTTTTATTTAGAAACCATGCTGCTGATCCTGAAACTGTTTCACAGGGTCCAAGGGGAGTTAAGGCCTCAAAAACAAAAAATTCTACCCCCTCTGACAGATTCAAGGGCTCTGGACAGATGGGAAAAAAGGTTTATACATCTGCAGCCTTGGCAATCAGGGCCTTAAACTGTCATTTTCATATGCTTAAGTACCAACAACATGTTATGGGATTGCTGAAATAGAAAATGATTTCAGAATGTGCAAAAAATGAAGAATTGCAGGAATTATTGCATGCAGCTGAACAGGTTGGAAAGCATACTTTGCAATGTGTTTTTGACTCCTTAGAGGCCTTCTTGCAGGGCCACAGTTACTGGATCTGTGATTAGGAGGCATGCCTGGTTAAAGGAACAGAATTTGCCTGAACATGTTAAAGCTAACCCAGGCCAAGTGGGTACTAAACATAGTATCACAGGGATACAGATTCCATTTCCACACTCTGCCAATGGCAAATGGTTGGCCAGATCTGCCAAAAAAATCAATGGGCAGAGGCACAGAAACAGGTTTACGTCCCTCATAGATATGGGGGCCATTCAGCCAGTAACAGAACAGGAAAAAGGACAAGGTTTTTACTAGACTGTTCTTGGTATCCTGAAAGGACAAGGCCTGGCGGCCAATACTGGATTTATCGATTTTGAACACATACCTGGACATTCCAAAATTCAAAATGCTGACTTTGCAGCATCCTCTGCCCATGCTGGGCAAGAATGCTTGGCTGGTGACATTAGACCTAAAAGGCATACCTGCATGTCCCAATAAGACAATCGTGCAGAAGATTTCTCAGATTCAAGTCAGGCTTAATGCATTACCAATTCTCTGCACCGCCCTTTGGCTTATCTACTGCACCCAGGGTCTTTACAAAGTGCCTGGCACCAGTAATTTCATTTTGCAGACACAAAAGTATACACATATATCCTTAGACTGTCTCATTCAAGCAGAGAACAAGGAAATTCTTCTTCGACACCTAGCGTTTGTGAAAAGGCTTCTAACATGCCTAGGGTACATAATAAACAAAAAAAGAAATCACAACTTGTACCCTCTCAAAAGATAACCTTCTTGGGTGCAAGCTTGAATACAACTGCCCATATGGCTTACCTCATGCCAGACAAGCAAAGGCAACTGAGTCCTTACTTCAAACTGATGGCAACAAAGAGACAGTTATCTGCAAGACAAATTATGCAGGCTCAGTCCTTCATGGCATCCTGATTCCATATGCAAGACTGCATATGAGGAAACTTCAATGGTACCTGAAAAGTTTATGGAGTAAACATTCTCACAGTCTGGAAGCAATGATTCCTCTCATTCACTGCCTACAACAGGAGTTTCTATGGTGGGCAAAGGCATGTCACCAAAACATGGGATAGGCCTTCACTCTCCCCCCTTCTAGCCAAACCTTAACAGATGCATCGGATTATGCCTGGGGGGCCCACATGGCAGGAAGATGCATTCAGGGCATATGGACCCCAAAACAAATGCATCTGCATATCAACCAAAAAGAGATGCTAGCTGTTCAAAATGCCCTAACAGCTTTCAAGGACTTACTTCATCCAGGGCAACTACTGATAGACTGACACCACCACAGTCATGTGGTATATAAACAAGCAAGGGGGCACACACTCATACCCCCTTTGCAGATTAGCCATGGCACTGTGGGACACAGCTTTGACCTACCAAATATATCTTCAACCTCAATTCCTGCCAGGAAAACAAAATACACTGGCAGACGATTTAAGCAGAAGCCTTATGGATCCTCACGAGTGGAAACTAAATCCACAAGTCTTCAGCATGATGACAGAGAATTGGGGGAGCCCAGACATAGATCTATTTGCCTCTCCTCAAAATTATCAGTTGAAAAGATTCTGCTCAGACTTATCACAGACGAGCATGGAAAGTGGATGCCCCCATCCTTCATTTGGAAAAACCTATCAGTTTACGCCTTTCCTCCTCTTCCTCTTCTCCCTAAGGTGGTCCTAAAAGTCAGACAAGAGAAACCAAAGATAATACGAATTGCCCCGGACTGGCTCCCAATCCTAAGGAACTTGTCTCAATACCCAGCTTGGACCTTGCCTCAAAGACCTAAACTACTGTCCCAGCAAAACAATCAGATCCTGCACAATCAGCTACAGACACTTAATCTAGCAGTATGGCTGATCATGTAGTTATACAAACAACACCTCTCAGTAAAGCAGTGATGGATGTCATTTTGGAAGCCAGAAGGCCTAGTACTAGAAAATCTTATGCTGACAAATGGAAGAGGTTCTGTGCTAGGAATCAAGCACAAGGAACTGATACAGCAGAACCAAATATTCCTCAGATATTACAATACTTAACTGAGATACTTGACAAAGGCCTATCTTTCTCATCAATCAAAATCCATGCCTCTGCCATTTCGGTTCATTACAATACAGAGCCACCAATATTTTCTTATCCTTTACTAAAGCAGTATCGTAGAGGGGCCAAACATTTAAGGTCTCCTACTTGCATGGGATCTCAGTTATGTGTTGGAAAAGCTCACCCTGCCTCCATTTGAACCAGCTGCTACCGCTGATATAAAGTTCTTATGGAAAACAGCTTTGCTACTAGCAATTACTTCAGCAAGAAGAGTTTCAGAGCTACAGGCCCTCTTGGCTGTAGAGCCTTTTATCATATTTTACCCAGACAGGGTGTCTCTGAGAACAAATCCTACTTTTATGCCTAAGATAGTTTCCAGTGTGGTTCTTAACCAAACAATTCATCTGCCAACTTTTTATCCAAATCCGCAGAACAAGGGGGAGAGAATTCTGCATTCCTTGGATGTACACAGCTAAGATTCTACTTGAGCAGGACTAAATCTCTAAGAAAAACCTGAGCAATTACTAGTGTCGTATGCTGCAGGATCAGAAGGAAATGCTATTTCAAAGCAGAAAATGGCTAATGTGGATAAGCCACCGCATCCGTTTCTGCTACTTACACCATGGTAAACCTGTGCCCAAGGGCATTAGGTCTCATTCCACCAGAGCTGCAGCTAATTCAGCAGCCTTTCTCCGAGGAGTACCAACCAAAGAGATTCTAGAGGCTGCTACTTGGAGTTCTGTTCACACCTTTACAAAGCATCATCATTTGCCTTTCTACTCTAAGTCCAGTTTAGGCTTTGCCACTGCAGGGCCTTATAGCCGCACCTAATGCTGTTTAGCTCCAGCCTCCCAACCATAGCTTTGGGATTCTACCCAAATGTAATGACTGCAACAGTGAAACACGAAGAACATAGTACAGTTGTGTACACTTACCATAAATGTAGATGTTAGTGTATTCACTGTTGCAGTCCAGGTTACCCTCCCTCCATCACCCTGTCATTCTGGAGTTTCTTTCCTTCTCTATCTTCTACAACCTATGTGGTGTATTTGCTTGTAGATGAAGGTAAAGTTTATTTTGATGCATGTGTATATGTATGTGTATATATCTATCTATCTATATATATATATATATATATATATATATATGTCTATATATATATCTATATATCTATATATCTATCTATATATATATATATATATCTATGTCTATATATATATGTATATATATATATATATATATATATATATATATATATATATATATATATATATCTATATATCTCTCTATATCTATCTATATATATATATATATATATATATATATATATATATATAGAGAGAGAGAGACAGAGGGAGATAGATATATAATGCATTTTTTGCTACCTTTTTGGGGGCACCTGACATCGGGGGCAAGAAAAACTAAAGAAAATGGCGTTGGCTTCATGTTTTATACCCCTGATGACCGGACGCCATAGAAGAGAAGACCACAACAGACGCAGGACCCAAGACTTTGGAATTCAGGCCTACTGAGGGCAACCTGCCAGCAGATTACCCAAATGTAATGATTGCAACAGTGAATACACTAACATCTACATTTATGGTAAGTGTACACAACTGTACTTTCTCTCCACTGCCCTTTGGCTTGTCTACTGCGCCCAGGGTCTTCACAAAGTGCCTGGCACCAGTAATTGCGTTTTGCAGGCAATATTCAAATTTATCCATACCTGGATGATTGTCTAATTCAGGCAGAAAACAAGGACACTCTTCTAAAACATCTGGCGTTTGTAAAAAGGCTTCTAACTTGTCTAGGGTACACCATAAACAAAAAGAAATCACAACTGATACCCTCTCAAATAATTAAATTCCTTGGTGCAAGTTTAAATACAATTGCCCAGATGACTTGCTTTACGCCAGAAAAATAAATTCAGTTGACTTACTTCAAATAGGTGGCCATAAAAACCCAGCTATGTGTAAGACAAATTCTGCAGGCCTTGGGGTTCATGGCCTCCTGCATTCTTCTAATTCCATATGCAAGACTGCATATGAGGAAAATTCAATTGTACCTAAAAAGCTTATGGAGTCAGCATTCTCACAGCCTGGAAACAATGATTCCTATCATTCCTTGCCTGCAGCTAGAGTTCCTATGGTGGGCAAAGGTCTCCCACCAAAACAAGGGACCGTCATTCATTCCACCCCCCGCTGCCCAAACCCTGGCTACAGACGCATTAGATTATGCTTGGTGGGCACATCTGGCAGGGAGATGCATTCATGGCCAATGGAGCCCAAATCAAATGCACCTACATATCAATCAGAAAGAGATGCTAGCTGTACAGAATGCTCTGACAGCTTTCAAGGACTATCCTCATCCAGGACAACTACTGATAAAGACAGACGGCACCACAGTCATGTGGTACATAAACAAGCAGGGGGGGGTACCCATTCCTAACCCCTTTGCAGACTAGCCATGGCATTGTGGAACACTGCCTTGACTTATCAAATACATCTACAAGCTGAATTCCTGCCAGGAAAGCAAAATACTCTGGCAGAGCTAAGCAGAAATCTTACGGACCCACACGAATGGAAACTGGATCCACAAATCTTCAGCATGTTGACACGCAAAGGGGAGCCCAGACATGGATCTTTTTGCCTCAACTATCAGTTGGACCAATTCTTCACAAGAATTAATTACAAAAAAGCTTGGAAAGTGGATGCTCTATCCTTCAGCTGGAAAAATCTGTCTATGCCTTTCCCCCTCTATCTCTGCTCTCCAAGGTCTTACTAAAAGTCAGACAGGAAAAAACAAAAATGATTCTGATTGCTCCAGACTGGCCTCTCCAACACTGGTATCCTCTTTTACGCAATATGTCGCACCTGCCTCAGACACCTTATCTCTGCTGTCTCAGCAGAACTGTCAAATTCTGCACATTTGGCTCCAAACTCTGAATCTTGCAGCATGGCTAATCAACTAATTTCACCAGTTACATCTCTCAGCAATGCTGTGATGGATGTCATTTTGGAGGCGAGAAGGCCTAGCACTAGAAAATCTTACGCAGACAAATGGAAAAGATTCTGTGCCTGGAACCAAGCACAAGTAATAAGCACAGCAATGCCCAATATTCTTAAGATTCTGCAATAGTTAACTGAGGTGCTTCACCAGGGCCTTTCTTTTTCTTCCATAAATATCCATGCCTCTGCCATTTCAGCTCATTACAACACAGAGCGTCCCCTCTTCTCATCCTCTGCTAAAGCAGTACCTCAGAGGAGCCAAAAATTTGAGACCGCCCAGAAGTGCACCAACTCCTGCATGGGATCTCAATTTTGTTTCGGAAAAACTGTCTACCACCTTTTGAGCCAGCTGCTACTGCAGACCTAAAATGTCTCTGTTGGGGAAACTTCTTTTCTTTTAGCAGTCGCTTCAACTGTAAGGATTTCAGAACTACAGGCTCTTATGGCAGTGGAGCCTTTCATTTATTTTTTACCCGGATAGGGTGGCTGTCAGGATAAATCCATCTTTTATGCCTAAAGTGGTATTTAGTATGGCCCTTAATCAGACCATTCATCTGCCAACTTACTTCCCAAATCCACAGAGCAAGGGTGAGCGGATTCTGCATTCATTGAATGTGCACAGACAACTAAGATTCTACTTAAACAGGACAAAAATCTCTAAGAAAATCTGAACATTTACTGGTGGCATTTGCTGCAGGGGCAGAGGGAAAGGCTATTTCAAATAAGACTATTTCTAAATGGATAAGCCATTGTATTTGTTTCCGCTATATGCACCATGTTAAACCTGTCCCGAAGGGGATCATATCTCATTCCACCAGGGCTGCATCTACTTTTGCAGCCTTTCACAGAGGGTTTCCTACCAGAGACATTCTAGAAGCAGCTACCTGGAGCTCAGTTCATACATTCACCAAACATTACCATTTACCTCTCTTTTCTAAATCCAGAGCAGGCTTTCCCACTGCTGTCCTGCAGAGCCTTATAGCTGCTCCTAATTGTGTATAAGTCCCTCCTCCCAACCGTAGCTTTGGGATTCTACCCAACTGTAATTGCAACAGTGAAACACGAACATAGTACAGTTGTGTACAGTTACCATAAATGTTGATGTTAGAGTGTATTCACTGTTGCAGTCCTGGTTACCCTCCCTCCAGCCCCCTGTTTTTTCTCTAACTATACCTCTCATTTCTGTTACTATCTTTAAAAACCTTTTTGGTGTATTTGTTTTTTTTGGAGGTATATGTTTTGTGTTCTTTATTATATATATAATATATATATATCTCCCCATTTGGGGGCACATGACATCTGGGGCAAGAAAAACTGATGCAATCGCGTCGGGTGCATGTTTTATACCCACTGACGACCTGACCTCATGGAAGAAGGGACAGCAGCTGACGCAGGACTCAAGACTTTGTTAATCAGGCCGACTGAGGGCAACCTGCCAGCAGGTTACCCAAATGTAATGACTGCAACAGTGAAAACACTTGAACATCTACATTTGTTAAGTGTACACAACTGTACTATGTATTGCATTCAGCTGAACAAGTTGGAAAACATACTTTGCGATGTGGTTTTGATTCTTTGGAGGCCGCTTGCAAGGCTGCTGTAACTGGCTCTGTGTTAAGAAGGCATGCTTGGCTCAAAGAGCAAACTCTGCCTGATCATGTTAAAACAAAATTGTTGGATGTTCCTTTACAACAGAACCGTCTTTTTGGTAATAAGGCTGAAGAAGTTTTAAAAAAGGTGGAAGATGAAGCTAAATCTATGAAAACTGTGATAGATTTCTTACAGGTGCAACCTCTAAGATTTAGTAGGCACTGGCCTACTAAGAACTGGTCCTTTCCAGTTCCTTCGAGAGCCACTCAAGTCAAACCCAGACATTCCAAAGGCTCCAGGTTTCAGTCACAAGGGACTATTAGAACAAAACAATTGGGTGCCTCCTCCATATCTGGAAAACAACAAGGCATTTCCCTATGGTAAACGGACTCAATGACTTCCCTTTACACTTGCCAAGCACTTACCTTTTAGCTGACCCTTTTGGAGGGAAATTGGCACTTCATGCAAGAAACTTGCAACTTATAACCCAGGACAAATGGGTCTTAAATATAATATCCCAGGGATACAGATTTCATTTCCACACGTTGCCAATCCCAAATGGATGGCCAGACCTGCCCCCAAATCAGTGGGCAGAGGCCCGGAAACAAGTACTGTCGCTCATGAACATGGGGGCTATTCATCCAGTACCAGAACAGGAAAAGGGACAAGGTTTCTGTTCAAGACTTTTCCTGGTACCCAGAAAAGACAAATATTGGCGTACAATTCTGGACTTATGAATTCTGAACACATTTCTGGACATTCCAAAATTCAAGATGCTGACTCTTCAACAGTTACTTGCTGTGCTAGGCAAAGATGCCTGGTTGGTAACTCTAGACTTAAGAGGCTTGCCTGCCTATCCCAATGGGAAATCTTGCAGAAGATACCTCCGCTTCAAAGGAGGCTATTTGCTTTACCAGATGTTCGTGTTATCCTGCTGCAGTCATCACACTTGGGTTATCCTGTCGTCAGGCGGTCCTGCAGTTGTCCGGAATTCCAAAGTCTTGGTCCGGCGTCTGTTGCGGTCGCTTCTTCCCTGACGTCAGTGCGCCAGGGGTATATATATTGCAACCAACGCCATTTTCTTAAGTCTTTCTTGCCGCACGATGCCCAAAGCAGTTCGTAAGTGCCGGTTGGCCGACTCCTGAGATTTTCGAATTCGAATTTCAGACCGAAGTCTTCTATAAAGCGAAGTACCCCATTGGGGAAACTTTTCTTGCCTCAGACCGATGTCAGAAAAAGTTAACAATTGTATTTCTTGTGGGAAGCAAATACCTCATAAGGATTTTCATTCTTATTGCATACCTTGCTTAGGCCCAGACAACGACGTCACTAGTCGTTTTTGTGCTAGGTTTAATAAACGTACTATTAAAAGCCGCTTTGATTTTGCACGACACTACGGTAGAAAATTTAATTACAGTATGCCGTTGGAGCAACCTACTACCGGCGTGCACAAAAAATGCAAGGATAAGGACAGACAGCCCAGGCCTAAGCCAGATTCCGAGGCCTCTGCTGGTCCGGGTTCCAGTTCTTAGGTCCTCAGTGAGGCTCCGACGCAACCCCTGACTACCGCAGATCCGGAACCCGAGACCGCTTCGGAACTTTTAGCGGAATGTACCAGGCCGACGCAACCATTTTGTACAGGCCTTACCGACGACATTGCTGATAAAGATGGTGCTGCAGAAACACCATCGGTTTCTGAAGGCGTTTTCAGACCGATGCTCACCATTAAAACGTATCCTAAGACGAAGACTCCTATTAAATCTAAAAGGACTGCACTTCAGTCCCCTGTTCAAGGCCCAATGCCTAAGAAACAGATGCTCAAAATGGCTGAAGATTTGATTTCTTTAATCAGGGGTTCCCAGCCTCCTCCTGACAAAAGGCGTAGACAAGAGGAAGATTATGCATCCTCTGAACAAGTGTCCATTTCTTCAGCCTCCTCTGAAGACCAAGATTACTCCTTCTCCCCTTATGAAGATTCTGATGCTGAGGATTCCATTCCCTCAGCTTCTCCTCCTGAAGACTACTCCTTTGGGGAAACTTTACACACTATGAGGGAACATTTCCACTGGGAAGGTCAGGACCACTCTGACTCGAAGAAAAGGCTCAGAGTTTCTTTTACTCCCCCAGCACAGACCACTTGCCATCCCACCCGTGTTAGACATTGTGGATGATTACTTAGAATGCAGTTTCAACCCAGACTCTACCTCCTGCTCCGGCCAAGCCTGACCGATACTATAGAGTGCCTGATTCCCACAAATTTCTTTACAAAAGTCCTGTTGCTGACCCAGAGACTATCTCCCAGGGTCCCAAAGGGGCTAAGGCTTCTATGGCTAAAAATCCTGTACCCTCTGAAAGGGATTCCAGAGCGCTAGACGGGTGGGGGAAAAAGGTTTACACCTCAGCCACTCTAGCTATGAAGGCACTAAATTGCCAATTTCACATGCTTAAGTTTCAGCAATTTCTAATCTCTCAGTTAAAGCAAATAATCACCACTCTCCCTCAACAGTCTGAATTGAAAGAAATGCAGGATCTGTTGCATGCAACTGAACAGGTGGGCAAACACACCTTACAATGTGGGTTTGATTCCCTGGAGGCCTCCTGCAGAGCAGCTGTCACTGGGTCTGTTATACATAGGCATGCTTGGTTAAAGGAACAAACTCTGCCTGATCATGTTAAAGCAAAGTTTCTAGATGCTCCCTTACAACAGGATGTTCTTTTTGGAATTAAAGCAGAAGAAGTCTTAAAGAAAATGGTGGATAAGGCGAAATCTATGCAGACAGTCAGATTTCCTACAGGTACAGCCCCCTCGCTTCAGCAGAAACTGGCCAATAAAAAATTGGTCCTTTCCAGCTACTGACAGACCATAGAGGGATAAATACAGACGCCCAAGAGGCAGAGGACAACCACAAGCCCAGTACAAACCTCGCCAGTGTGGCACTACAACACAGAAGGGAGGAGAAGACAGGTCCCAATCTACCAGAAAGCAAACTCAATGACTTGCACCTCACCCGGCCAAGCAACTTTCCCTTGGCAGCCCCCTTGGGAGGAAAACTCGCACTTTTTCCAGACACCTGGCACATTGTCACAAAGGACAAATGGGTCCTAGACATAATTTTACGAGGATACAGATTCCACTTTCACACCTTGCCAATGAAAAGAGGAATGCCAAACCTGCCACAAAATCAATGGGCAGAGGCACAAAAGCAAATTACAGCTCTCATGGACATGAGCCATTTAACTGGTACCTACTCGAGAGCAAGGTCAAGGATTTTACTCAAGACTCTTTCTAGTGCCCAGAAAGGACAATGCCAGGAGACCTATTCTGGACCTTTCAATTTTAAACACATTCTTACAAGTACCCAAATTCAAGATGCTAACACTACAGCAACTTCTTCCCATGTTGGGCAAGGAGGCATGGCTAGTAACGTTGGACCTCAAGGAGGCATACCTGCATGTCCCATTCAGACAAAGTTGCAGAAGATACCTTTGTTTCATTGCAGGTTCAACCCATTACCAATTCTCTGCACTGCCCTTTGGCTTATCTACTGTGCCCAGAGTCTTCACAAAATGCCTGGCACCAGTAATTGCATACTGCAGACAAAGAGGAATTCAAATATACCCATACCTAGACGACTGCCTCTTCCAAGCAGAAAGCAAGGACATTCTCTTACAACATCTGGCTTTTGTAAAAGATCTACTAAACTGCCTGGGGTACACAGTAAACGAAAAGAAGTCAAAACTAGTACCCTCACAAAATATGACATTCCTGGGTGCCAGCTTCAACACAACGGCCCAGAAGGCTTACCTGACGCCAGACAAGCAACTACAGCTGACTCAATATTTGAAAACAGTGGCAACAAAGACCCAATTAACTGCAAGAAAAATTCTGCAGGCTTTGGGCTTCATGGCATCTTGCATACTACTAATACCATTTGCAAAGCTGCATATGAGGAAATTACAGTGGAACCTAAAAAGCGTATGGTCTCAACACAGCCACAGCTTGGACACAATGATACCTCTCATTCCCTGCGTCTAACAGGAGTTTCTATGGTGGTCACAGGCATGTCACCTCAACAAGGGTCAGCCGTTCTCCTTGCTCCCAGCCAGGCAAACTATCACAAAAGATGCATCAGACTATGCCTGGGGGGCACACATGGCAGGACAGTGCGTTCAAGGCATATGGACTGCAGATCAAAGGAATCTGCATATCAATCAAAAAGAAATGCTAGCTGTACAGAAAGCTCTGATAGCCTTCAAGAATCTATTACATCCATAACAGCTTACAATAGAAACGGACAACACCACAGTAATGTGGTACATAAACAAGGGGGTACTCACTCCTACCCTCTGTGCAGGCAAGCAATGACCTTGTGGAGCACAGCTCTGGCTTACGAAGTTCAGTTACAAGCTCAATACCTGCCAGGAAAGAAGAACACATTGGCACACTACCTCAGCAGAAACATCATGGATCCCCACGAGTGGAAACTAGATCCACAAGTATTTACAATGCTAACTCAAAAATGGGGCCTTCCAGACATAGTTTAGGAATGGCAAACAGGTCTATCAAATAAAATTTTGTACAAGGACACTTCATCAAGCTTGGAAAGTAGACTCTCTCTCTGCTGGAAAAACCTGACAGCATATGCCTTCCCTCCATTGCCTCTCCTCACAAAGGTGCTTCTGAAAGTAAAAAAGGAGAGACCACAACTGATTCTCATAGCCCCAGACTGGCCACGCCAGCACTGGTACCCACTATTGAGAAATATGGCCCATGGCCCACCTTGGATCTTACCACAAATTACCCATTTGCTCACACAACAAAACAATCAGATTCTTCACAGCCAACTCAAAACCTTTAATCTGGCTGCATGGAAAATCAAGTATCCAGCCAGCTCCTCTTTCCCAAGCAGTTTATGGATGTTATTCTGGAAGCTAGGAGGCCAAGCACCAGGAAGGCTTATTCGGACAAATGGAAAAGGTTTTGTGCCTGGAACCAAGCTAAAGGCCAAGACACATTTCAGCCTCACATGCCTCACATTCTACAGTACTTAACTGAGATGTTGCACAAAGGACTTTCCTTCTCCTTCATTAAAATCCATGCTTCAGCTATTTTAGCCCACTACAACACGGATCCACCCTTATTTTCGCATCCACTCCTAAGGCAGTTCCTCAGAGGGACAAAAACATTAGGCCCCCCAGGAGAGCACCTACACCAACATGGGACCTCAGTTTTGTTCTGGAAAAACTAACGCTACCTCCCTTTGAACCAGCTTTTTCTGCAGGTCTTCAGTTCCTATCATGGAAGACTGCCCTGCTGCTAGCAATAACTTCAGCTAGAAGAGTCTCAGACCTGCAGGCACTAATGGCACTGGAACCTTTCCTCATTTTTCATCAAGACAGAGTTTCTCTACGAACTAATCCTTCCTTTATGCCTATGGTGGTTTCCAGTGTGGCTTTAAATCAAACCATCCACTTACCCACCTTCTTCCCAAATCCACAGAAAAAAGGTGAGAGACTCCTGCATTTCTTGGACATTCACAGGCAACTTCATTACTACTTGGACAAAACTAAGGTTTTCAGAAAATCTGACCAGCTCTTTGTATCCTATGCTACAGCTTCACAAGGTAAGGCCATTTCTAAACAAACCATTTCCAAATGGATAGGACATTGCATACGTTTCTGCTATACCCATCATGGAAAACCAGCTCCTGCTACCATTAGGCCCCACTCTACCAGGGCAACAGCTACATCTACAGCTTTTCTCAGGGGGGTTCCAACCAAGGAGATTTTGGAAGCTGCAACTTTGAGTTCAGTACACACCTTTACCAAACACGATCACTTACCACTTCACTCTAAGACTAGGGCAGGCTTCGCCACTGCAGTTCTGCAGGGCCTTATAGCCTACTCCAACCGTCTATGATTCCTCCACCCATCCTTAGCTTTGGGATTCAACCCAAGTGTGATGACTGCAGCAGGGTAACACGATGAACATAGTACAGTTTTGTACCTACCATAAATGTAGATGTTCGAGTGTACACCCTGCTGCATTCCAGGTTACCCTCCCTCTATCCCCTCCGAACTAACTGGCTAAAAATCTCTACAATACTTTCCTGATGTATTTGCTTATAGCTGGAGGGATTTTGTGTTTCTGCAAAATTTACTCAATTTGGTACTAATTACTGACCACCTTTTTGGGGGCACCTGTCATCTGGGGCAAGACAAACTGAAGAAAATGGCGGCGGTTGCAATATATATACCCCTGGCGCACTGACGTCAGGGAAGAAGCGATGGCAACCAACGCCGGACCAAGACTTTGGCATTCCGGCCGACTGCGGGACTGCCTGACGACAGGATAACCCAAGTGTGATGACTGCAGCAGGGTGTACACTCGAACATCTACATTTATGGTAGGTACAAAACTGTACTTTCTCTGCACTGCCCTTTGGCTTATCTACTGCACTCAGGGTCTTCACAAATTGCCTGGCTCCAATAATTGCATTTTGCAGGCAAAGAAATATTCAAATATATCCATACCTGAACGATTGTCTTATTCAGGCAGAAAATAAAAAAAAAAAGTTCCAACTTGTCTAGTGTTTACCATAAACAAAACAAAATCAGTACTGGTACCCTCTCAAAAAATTACATTCCTGGGTGCAAGCTTGAATGCAACTTCCCAGATGGCTTACCTTATGCCAGAAAAGCAAATTCATTTGGTGACTTACTTCAAGCAGGTGGCCACAAAAACCCTCCATCTGCAAGACCAAACAAATTCTGTAAGCCTTGTGGTTCATGGCCTTCTGCGTTCTTCTAATTCCATATGCAATACTGCATATGAGGAAACTTCAGTGGTACTTAGTTTATGGAGTCAACTTTGTCCAGTGTGGAAGCAATGATTCCCATCATACCTTGCCTGCAACTAGAGTTCCTGTGGTGCGCCGAGGCCTGCCACCAAAATAACAGAGTGCCATTCTGTCCACCCTTTGCCGCCCAAACTCTAACTACAGATGTATCAGACTATACTTTGGGGGCTCACCTGGCAGGGAAGTGCATTAAGGGCCGATGGAGCCCAAATCAAATGCACCTTCATATCAATCAGAAAGAGATGCTAGCTGTACAGAATGCACTGACAGCCTCAAAGGACTACCTTCATCCAGGACAATTAATGATAAAGACAGACACCACCACAGTTGTGGTACATAAACAAGCAGGGGGGTACACACTCCTACCCCCTCTGCAGACTAGACGTGGCATTGTGGAACACAGCCTTGACCTACCAAATACAACTACAAGGTCAGTTCCTGCCAGGAAAGCTGAATACTCTGGCAGAAGAGCTAAGCAGAAATCTCATGGGCCCACACGAATGGAAACTGGAACCATGGATTTTCAGCATGTTGACAGGCAAATGGGTGGAGTCCAGACATGGATCTTTTTGCCTCACCCCAGAACTATCAGCTGGACAAATTTTGCACAAGAACTCCCCACAAAGAGAGCCTGGAAAGTGGATGCTCTATCATTCAGCTGGAAAAACCTATCAGTCTATGCTTTTCCCCCTCTGCTCTCCGAAGTTCTACTAAAAGTCAAACAGGACACACCAAAAATGATGCTAATTGCTCCAGCCTGGCCTCGCCAACACTGGTACCAATTCCTGCACAATGTGTCACCTGCCTCAGACACCTTACTTACTGTCTTAGCAGAACAACCAAATTCGGCGCACACTGCTCCAAACGTTGAATCTTGCCAGCATGGCTAATCACCTAAATTTACCCTTGGCATCCCTCAGCAAACCTGTGATGGATGTCATTTTGGAGGCTAGAAGGCCTAGTACTAGAAAATCTTATGCTGACGAATGGAAAAGATTCTGTGCCTGGAACCAAGCACAAGGAATAAGCACAGCAATGCCCAGTATTCCTCAGATTCTGCAATATTTAACTGAGATGCTTCACAAGGGCCTGTCTTTTTCTTCCATAAAAATCCATGCCTCAGCCATTTCAGCTGTTTACAACATAGAACCTCCATTCTTCTCACATCCTCTGCTGAGGCAGTATCTCAGAGGGGCCAAAAACTTGACATCCCAGGAGAGCTCCAACCCCTGCCTGGGACCTGAATTTTGTATTGGAAAAACTCTCTCTCCCTCCTTTCGAGCCAGCTGCTACTGCAGACTTAAAATTTATGTCCTGGAAAACAGCTTTCCTTTTAGCAGTCCTTCAGATAAGGATTTCTGAATTACAGGCTCTTATGGCAGTGGAGCCTTTCATTATTTTTCATGCTGACAGGGTGTCTCTCAGGACCAGTCCGTCCTTCATGCCTAAGGTGGTATCCAGGTTGGCTCTTAATCAGACCATTCATTTACCAACTTTCTTTCCCAATCCACAGAACCAGGGGGAGTGGATTCTGCATTCATTGGATGTACACAGACAACTTAGATTTTACTTGAACAGGACAAAATCTCTAAGAAAATCTGAACTGCTGGTGGCATTTGCTGCAGGGGCAGAGGGAAAGGCTATTTCAAAGCAGACTATTTTCAAATGGAAAAGCCATTGTAATTGTTTCTGCTATATGCACCATGATAAACTATCCCCCAGGTGATCAGATCTCATTCCACCAGGGCTGCATCTACTTTTACAGCCTTTCTCAGAGGTGTTTCTACCAGAGACATTCCAGAAGCTGCTACCTGGAGCTGAGTTCATACGTTCACCAAACAATTACCATTTACCTTTCTTCTCTAAATCCAGAGCTGGCTTTGCCACTGCTGTCCAGCAGGGACTTATAGCTGGTCCTATTGCTGTATAACCAGTGGGAAGTGGGGAGCTTTGAGCAGCCTATCTGTCCCTGGAGGAGTGACTTCAGCACAAGATCTTGTTGTTTATTGGCTGTTTTGGGCCAATTCCTAACTCTTTCAAGTCCCCTGTTAAAAAACCCCACTTTAGCGTGGCTTTGTGTGATTTTGGTAGCGCAGCCTAAACAGGTTTAAAGTATTACCGGCTCCACAAAGTCTGCTCTTCACTTTTTCCCTTTGAACTGATCTGTATCTCAAAAGAAGCACTCTATTCTCACTTTATAGCCTCTCACTTGCACTTAGAAGAAACTTAAAGCACTAAATTCTCTTATACTCTTCTAATACTTAACTGATCCTCCTTGATCAGTCAAAAGTAAAAATCATAAATATCCTGACATGTCCAAAGGTCAGTTTCATGTGTACTCAGTCCAGCTGGTAAATATGGGAATCTTAAGGCAGTGTTACAACTGCCTTATGTACACAGGCAACCCTCTCCTCCTCCCAAAAAACTCAAATACATGTGAGAGATGCAACTATATTGCCAAACTGGAGGCTGAGCTCTCTCGACCCATGACTGACACAGTCAATCAGGAGAAGGTAACTGCACACATCACAAATCCAGTCTCACATAGACCTATAGCAATAACAGTTCAAACACATAAACACACAAAATATACTCGGAAGCTCTAAATAAAAATCTGCCTAAGCAGCATAGACCTCCAAAGCAGACACCCAAACAACTGCTACCCCACAACAATACCCACGTATCATAGTCCACAAAGTCAGTGTGCCACACAGAGCCCTTAAGGCTAAACAACGCACCAAATAAACTTGTAATAGGTGACTCTATAGTCAGACACACTGACGTCCCACTCACCAGGCTGAACAGGAAGGTCACTGTAAGCTGTCTGTCGGGTGCTAGGATCCACCACAACACACGCACTCAGGTCACTCCAAAGCAGGTACAAATATGACTGTTATTATTCATGCTGGTGTGAATGACCTGAGACATACCTCCCTGGACTACATGAAAAGAGACAGAGAAAGCTCTCTGATCATGTAGCCCAGGCTGGTATGACCCTGACCTTGAGTAGCATCTTACCCGCACCAAGAATGATGCCACACTATAAAGACAAAATGATACGTTTTAACAATTGATTAAAATATTGGTGTCATTCAAAGGGGATCCAGTGTCTGTCAGCCTGGGATGACATGCTCGACAAGCCACGTTGCTTCGCTAGGGACGGCTTGCACCTGTCACCCCTGGGCTTTCGAATACTGGCTAAGGCCCTTGCTACCCCCATAGTGCCTTTTTTTAGGCAAGGTTCAAAAGACAAACCCACCTCCATAGATAATACAGGAAAAAAGAAACTAAGGGTAATGCTGCTCAACGCCAGAAGTCTAAACCTCAAAATGCACACACTCGAGACTCTCCTCAGTATGGAAAACATCGATGTCTGTGCAATAACAGAGACCTGGTTCAAGGCTCCCGAAAGCACACCAGCACTACCAGGTTATACGTTATACCATGCTTTTCGGCCACAAAACTTGGACCGAACCACAAAAGGAGGGGGGGAGTATCCATATATATCAAAAATACCCACAGCTTCAGGTTTGTAGCACTGCATGAAGCAACGGAAACCATCCACGTGCAACTAACAATGGGCAAAACTGCCTTTCAGTTTATAGCCTGCTACAGACCCCCCTCCCAAACTCAGGAACCCCACTCGACCTTCCTGAAAACACTGGAGAACATGAAGGTCTCTCCAAACATCATCATATTGGGTGACTTCAACTACACAAACATTGACTGGTTTAACTACTGAAGCCCACACACCCTCGCTCAACCGTTCCTGGAATTTATAAATTCAAATGCTATGGAACAACTGGTGGTCACCCCCAGAAGAGGGGGAAACATTGGATCTGGTCATCAAAAACATAGGGACTCTGTCCCACACCTGAGGTATATACCCCTCACTGGTAAGGTCAGAACACAAATTAATCTCACTGGACATCCATATCCCGTCCCCACCCCCAACTAAGGTAACCACAGTGAAGGACTTCTCAAAAGCAAACTTTACAATTCTCAAAACTGAGGTGGTATCCTTCAAAGCCCCTGGGCCAGTGGTAAACACGGCTCAAACCGCAGAATCCTTCACAAATGCATTCTGTGGACAACTACAGGAATGTATGGATCGTACCATCCCAAATAAAACCAAGACTCACTCCTCCAAAGGCAGGAGACCTGTCTGGTGGACCCCGGCCATAAATAAGCTATACAACAAAAGGAGGAAGCTACTACATGATAAAGCAAAATCCCAAAAAGGGAAGGCATCTCTGATCAGTACGAGCAAGAAGCTATGATCCCTTATAAAATCATCTAAGGCCAGCTTCGAAAGAAAAATTGCACAAGATGCTAACGACAGTCACAAGGCCTTCTTTAGTTATGTCAGGAACCTGGCTGGCAACTCTCAGATATGCTCCGAGTTAGTGCAAAATGACAAAAAATACACTGAACCAACAGACATTGCCAACATCCTGGCAGACTGATTCAGTGCAAATTTCTCCCCCACATTCCCCCCCAAAAAGAGCAAATCCCCATACCAACAGAGTTTAACTTCCCAGACATCACAGATGATCAAGTGAGAGCTGCCCTCTCCAAAGCAAAAAACACAGCATCAATGGGACCGGACGGTGTCCCGGGATGAGTCTTACACGAACTACAAGATGAACTTAATCCTCACATTAAGTCACTGTTCAAGCTCAGCCTTACCACAGGATGTGTACTCAAGGAATGGCATACAGCAACGGTGGTCCCGCTCCACAAGGGAGGTGCCACAACGGACCTTGGAAACTATCACCCTATAAGCCTGACTAGCCTGGTCTGCAAAGCTATGGAGCGTATCATCATGGAACTCATAAACAATGATATCGGAAGCCTTCAGACACTGGATCCTACCCAGTTCGGCTTTGTTAAAGGCAGATCTTGCCTCTTGAACCTGGTCGACGACTTTGACAGTTACCAGGGCCATAGACTAAGGGAAAGTAGTCCACACAGTCTACCTGGACCTTGCAAAAGCCTTCGACACAGTACCCCACTCAGGTATCATAAATAAGCTCACTAGCTTAAATGTCAGCTCCTGTGTCACACGATGGGTTGCAAACTGTCTCAGGGATAGAACCCACGTGGTCAGAATTGCAGGTGTCTTGTCACTCTAAACCAGTTACAAGTGGAGTTCCACAAGGCTCAGTCCTGGGACCTCTCTTGTTTGGTATTTATTTCTCTGAGGTACAGGCAAACACGGGAGGACTATGGCTGACCAAGTTCGCAGATGACTGCAAACTGGGTGCCATAATAGACTCTCCAGCTGACACAAGCATACTCCAGAAGGGTCTCACAGAGAGATAACTGGTGCCAAATTCATGGCCTGAAGCTAAATGCTAAAAAATGCATAGTCATCTCCTTTGGGAAAAAGAAAGTGCCCACAGACTACCACATAGGAGGTAACACATTAAGTACGGAGGAAGTAATTAGGGATTTGGGGACCCAAGTAGATAGTAATGTCTTCTTTGACAATCATGTTGCCAAAGTGGTTCGAAAGACCTTCTATATAGCCAACCACATCATGAAAGGTTTCACATCTAGATCGAGAGGTCTTTGTGCCACTCTATTCATCACTCATCAGACCCATAATTGAGTACAATGCCCCATTCGGGATGTAGCTTACCCGACACCTGCAGCAACTGGAAAGACCCCAAAAGTACCTCACCAATAGGATAAAGGGACTCAAACAGATGCCCTGTGCAGTTAGGCTAAAGAAACTCCAGCTCTACTCAGTTGCTTACCGTCTACTCAGAGGCGATCTGTGCCTTGCATATAAAGCCATGTCTAACCCAGAATTAATGCACATGCTCCACCTCAAGATATCCAAATCCCTTAGAGCTACACGTTCTAGAGACTTAAGCCTGAGCACAGAAATAAATAGGACATGCTGA